>NC_052315.1:2625272-2815272 GCF_016432855.1 Salvelinus namaycush
GCAGAAGCAGATTTTTCACCCGTGATGGTAGAGGTTTGGTCGTTGTGGTCTTGATTTGACACTCTTATGTAGGTGTCATAACCAGACGCAAAATATTACCGTGGTAGGTTTTTGTGTGTTTTGACACTCTTATGTAGGTGTAAAACCAGACGCAAAATATCTACCGTGGTAGGTTTTGTGGGGTTTTGACACTCTTATGTAGGTGTATAACCAGAAGACGAAATATTACCGTGGTAGGTTTTGTGTGGTTTTGACACTCTTATGTAAGTGTCATACCAGACGTAAAATATTTACCGTGGTAGGTTTGTGTGGTTTTGACACTCTTATGTAGGTGTCATAACCAGACGAAAATATCTACCGTGGTAGTTTTTTGGTGGTTTTGACACTCTATGTAGGTGTCATAACCAGACGCAAAATATCTACCGTGTAGGTTTTGTGTGGTTTTGACACTCTTATGTAGGTGTCATAACCAGACGCAAAATATCTACCGTGGTAGGTTTTGTGTGGTTTTGACACTCTTATGTAGGTGTCATAACCAGACGCAAAATATCTACCGTGGTAGGTTTTGTGTGGTTTTGACACTCTTATGTAGGTGTCATAACCAGACGTAAAATATTTACCGTGGTAGGTTTGTGTGGTTTGACACTCTTATGTAGGTGTCATAACCAGACGTAAAATATTTACCGTGGTAGGTTTTGTGTGGTTTGACATATCTTATTCGGAGTGTCATAACAGACGTCAAAATTATTACCGTGGTAGGTTTTGTGTGGTTTTTGACACTCTTATGTAGGTGTCATAACCAGACGTAAAATATTTACCGTGGTAGGTTTTGTTGTGGTTTTGACACTCTTATGTAGGTGTCATAACCAGACGTAAAATATTTACCGTGGTAGGTTTTGTGTGGTTTTGACACTCTTATGTAGGTGTCATAACCAGACGTAAAATATTTACCGTGGTAGGTTTTGTGTGGTTTTGACACTCTTATGTAGGTGTCATAACCAGACGTAAAATATCTACCGTGGTAGGTTTTGTGTGGTTTTGACACTCTTATGTAGGTGTCATAACCAGACGTAAAATATTTACCGTGGTAGGTTTTGTGTGGTTTTGACACTCTTTGTCATAACCAGCCATAAAATAATGTAATATATGTCGCGAGAGGTCTAAATCTGTGTCATGAAAGGGTTATGACCAAGTTACGTCAGCTGTTATGACATATTACGACATGGTTATGAACACGTCATAACATGTTTTGATGTTGGGTGTCGTGTAAAGTGTTACCAATGACTTATTTCTCTAAAATGTTGGGTTTGTCCATCTGCATTTACCTTATTGTACACCACTTTCTGATTGTTATTATTATTTATTATTATTTTATGAATATGAATGTATAAATAATCAATTATTATTATTAAAGATGATTCACTACATTTTTGTGGGTTTCTATTACAAAGTATGCCATTGCCCTTCTAAGACGATATTGTCCCTTTAAGAGCTCTGTTCCACAGCTGCACCTAAACCATACTTGAATCTCAGATTGTAAAATGTCTTTTGTAAAATTACGCCCCCTGCACAATTGAAGGAGGAGATAAATAGACGTGGTAGCAATGGAAAACTGAGATCCTCCTTTTATTTTAACAGAGGCCAAATCTACTTTCAATATACATTTTCCCAAAATGCTTTCAAAATACATTTTCCAAAACTGCTTTCAAAATACATTTTCCAAAACTGCTTTCAAATGTGTTTTCCTGTGATTGCATTTAGTATTGTTGTGCATTGACTCGTTTTCAGAAAACACGTTTCCATCCTATGGCTCTCACAACTTGAATGTACCTCGAAAATAATATTTATCTCACGTAGAACACCCAACAACAAGCCAACTAGGTAAACAGGTAAACTATTCACTCAGGGGATTGTCTGGTTTAGTATAATAACACCATTACATGACTAGGTAAATAGATCAACAATTGTCTGGTATAGTTTAATAACACCATTACATGACTAGGTAAATAGATCATCTATTGTCTGGTTTAATTTAATAACACCATTGCATGACTAGGTAAATAGATCATCTATTGTCTGGTTTAATTTAATAACACCATAACATGACTAGGTAAATAGATCAACTATTGTCTGGTTTAATTTAATAACACCATAACATGACTAGGTAAATAGATCATCTATTGTCTGGTTTAATTTAATAACACCATTGCATGACTAGGTAAATAGATCATCTATTGTCTGGTTTAATTTAATAACACCATTGCATGACTAGGTAAATAGATCATCTATTGTCTGGTTTAATTTAATAACACCATTACATGACTAGGTAAATAGATCAACTATTGTCTGGTTTAGTTTAATAACACCATTACATGACTAGGTAAATAGATCAACTATTGTCTGGTTTAATAACACCATTACATGACTAGGTAAATAGATCAACTATTGTCTGGTTTAGTTTAATAACACCATTACATGACTAGGTAAATAGATCAACTATTGTCTGGTTTAGTTTAATAACACCATTACATGACTAGGTAAATAGATCAACTATTGTCTGGTTTAGTTTAATAACACCATTACATGACTAGGTAAATAGATCATCTATTGTCTGGTTTAATTTAATAACACCATTGCATGACTAGGTAAATAGATCATCTATTGTCTGGTTTAATTTAATAACACCATTGCATGACTAGGTAAATAGATCATCTATTGTCTGGTTTAGTTTAATAACATCATTACATGACTAGGTAAATAGATCAACTATTGTCTATAATAACAACATTACATGACTAGGTAAATAGATCAACAATTGTCTGGTATAGTTTAATAACACCATTACATGACATAAATAGGAGCACTGAAAGTTCCATCCTGAGTGATAAAGTAGAGGCTTTTGAATGACTTTCCCAGCAGCTACAGAAGGCTATATACAGCTGTCTGAGTTGGGCGCCGCGGTGGTGTGCATTACAGACTGTTTAATTCCCTTCGTCTGAACATGGGAATGTCAGCAATAATCATGCATGTCAGTTCGGTGCACACAGCGCCACAGAGAACAATTAAATATTTTAGAAATATATTTATTTGGGAATGTATTTCGTTGAACAGACATGCTTCTGTCTGTTATAGGATCTACACTGATCACAAAAACAACTTTCCCAGAATCCATATGGTGGAAATTCTTCGTAGCGACGGAGACCGTTGACCCTTGAATACACGTAGTGGGTGATTTCAAGTGTTTGGTACAGAGACATAGATTATTGGCACATTTAGGGAAGTAATGATAGATCGTTTGCAAAAAGGTTTGTCACGTACAGGTCTGTTTGAAACGGTTGCTTTACTTGTCTTTTGTAACAGTGATGAAATACAGCTGAGCAAAAACAACGTGTCTGTAGTGCTGATCCTCTTGCAAAGTGGCTGTGAAGAATGGCTCATTGTCCTGCCCTGGTCCTTACTGGGGACACGTCTTGTAACCTCTAGCAGGCTCTCTTTTTTTCACGAGGGGATGCCATCGTTTGATGTAGACAAGAACAAAAAAGTTGAAGTTAAGCAGTGTTCAATGTAAATGCATTGTGAACACGTGAATCAGTTGTGTGGTTTCATTCTATTGCCAACAGTTAAATACATTAGCTATAGAGATAGGATGAGTGAACATTTTAAATCTAGGCATGTAACAGTTTACAAGAAGGTCCAGTGTGCCTTTTCAATTGCTTGTCGTAGCGCCACCATGTGGCCAATTGGCATGGGCCACACCCCGCAAGAGAGGGCGTGGCCCATGGTCCTTTACCATCTTACAAGGTTGTACCCTCATAGGCCTTATCATCTCACACGGATTTACATTCCAATTTGGCCTTACAGAGTAATAGAAACAATAATAATAATAATAATAATAATAAACAATAACAATGACGACGACGATGATAATAACAATAATGATAATAATAAGAATGAATGCCAATAAATACAATAGGGTTTCTCGCAGCATGGCAATATAAACCCCTAAAAACACATTTGGAAAAGTAACCTAAATCAATCAGGCCAATGTAATGAATGTACCCCCTTTTGCCATCTGAACAGCCTCAATTCGTCGGAGCATGGGACTCTACAAGGTGTTAAAGCGTTCCAAAGGGATGCTGGCCCATGTTGACTCCAATGCTTCCCACAAAATATTGTTGTCTATCAACAATAACAGACCACCAGGGTCTGAAAACTTGGATAGAAAATTACTGAGGATAATAGCAGACAATATTGCCGCTCCTACTAGGCCACATCTTCAATTTAAGCCTAGTAGGAAGTGTGTGCCCTCAGGCCTGGAGGGAAGGTTAAGTCCTTCCGCTACCTAAGAAAAGTAAAGCGATATTTACTGGTTTAAATAGCCGACCAATCAGCCTGTTACCAACTCTTAGTAAAGTTTTGGGAAAAAATTGTGTTTGAACAGATACAATGCAATTTTACAGTAAACAAATTGACAATAGACTTTCAGCACACTTATAGGGAAGGACATTCAACAAGCACAGCACTTACACTGATGATTTTCTGAGAGAAACGGATGATGCCCTGCTATTTTGTGGATAAAGAGTTACCTGTCTAACAGAACACAGAGGGTGTTCTTAATGAAAGCTTCTCCAACATAATCGAGGAATTCCTGTCTAGGCCCCTTACTTTTTTCAATCTTTACTAACGACATGCCACTGGCTTTGAGTAAAGACAATGTGTCTATGTATGCGGATGACTCAACACCATACAAGTCAGCTACTACAGCGACTGAAATGACTGGAACACTTAGTTTCAGAATGGGTGGCAAGGAATAAGTTAGGACTAAATATTTAAAAAACTAAAAGCATTGTATTTGGGACAAATCATTCACTAAAACTAAAATTGAGCAAGTTGAGGTGACTAAACTGCTTGGAGTAACCCAGGATTATAAACTGTCATGGTCAAAACATATTGATACATTAGCTAAAATGGGGAGAAGTCTGTCCATAATAAAGCACTGCTCTACCTTCTTAACAGCACTATCAACAAGGCAGGTCCTACAGGCCCTAGTTTGGTTGCACCTCTGTTTAGTCGTCTGGTCAGGTGCCACAAAGATGGACTTGCAATTGGCTCAGAACGGGGCAGCACGGCTGAGAGAGTAAACATTAATAACATGCATGTCAATCTCTCCTGGCTCAAAGTGGAAGAGAGATTGACTATATCATTACTTGCATTTATAAGAGGTATATATGAATTAGCATTTCTACACTGCTGTTGTACCTTCAAACTATGAATCAGCGTTTCAACGATGTTCTACTTGTATGCTGTTGACATGTACAGTTGAAGTCAGAAGTTCACATACACCTTAGCCAAAAACATTTAAACTCAGTTTTCACAATTCCTGACATTTAATCCTCGTAAAAATTCCCTGTTTTAGGTCAGTTAGGATAACCACTTTATTTTAAGAATGTGAAATGTCAGAATTTTTGTAGAGAGAATAATTTATTTAAACTTTTATTTATTTAATCTTCATTCCCAGTTGGTCAGAATGTTACATACACTCAGTTAGTATTTGGTAGCATTGCCTTTAAATTGTTTAACTTGGGTAAAATGTTTCGGGTAGCCTTCCACAAGCTTCCAACAATAAGTTGGGTGAATTCTGGCCCATTCCTCCTGACAGAGCTGGTGTAACTGAGTCAGGTTGGTAGGCCTCCTTGCTCGCAAATGCTTTTTCAGGTCTGCTCACAAATGTACTATGGGATTGAGGTCAGGGCTTTGTGATGGCCACTCCAATACCTTGACTTCGTTGTCCTTAAGCCATTTTGCCACAACTTTGAAAGTATGGTTGGAGTCATTGTCCATTTGGAAGACCCATTTGCGACCAAGCTTTAACTTCCTGACTGATGTATTGAGGTGTTGCTTCAAAATATCCTCATAATTTTCCTATCTCATGATGCCATCTATTTTGTGAAGTGCACCAGTCCCTCCTGCAGCAAAGCACCCCCACAACATGATGATGCCACCCCCGTGCTTCACGATTGGGATGGTGTTCTTCAGCTTGCAAGCCTCCACCTTTTTACTCCAAACATAACGATGGTCACTAGGGCCAAACTGTTCTAATTTTGTTTCATCAGACCAGAGGACATTTCTCCAAAAAGTACAATCTTTGTCCCCATGTGCAGTTGCAAACCGCAGTCTGTCTTTTTTATTGCGGTTTTGGAGCAGTGGCTTCTTCCTTGCTGAGCGGCCTTTCAGGTAATGTCAATATAGGACTCGTTTTACTGTGGATATAGATACTTTTGTACCTGTTTCCTCCAGCATCTTCACAAGGTGCTTTGCTGTTGTTCTGGGATTCATTTGCAGTTTTCACACCAAAGTACGTTCATCTATAGCAGACAGAACACGTCACCTTCCTGAGCGGTATGACAGCTGCGTGGTCCCATGGTGTTTATACTTGCGTACTATTGTTTGTACAGATGAACGTGGAACCTTTGCTCTCAAGGATGAACCAGACTTGTGAAGGTCTACAATTTTGATACCAGAGGTCTTGGCTGATTTATTTTGATTTTCCCATGATGTCAAGCAAAGAGGCACTGAGTTTGAAGGTAGGCCTTGTAATACATCCACAGGTACACCTCCAATTGACTTAAATTATGTCAATTAGCCTATCAGAAGCTTCTAAAGCCATGACATAATTTTCTGGAATTTTCCAAGCTGTTTAAAGGCACAGTCAACTTAGTGTATGTAAACTTCTGACCCACTGGAATTGTGATACAGTGAATTATAAGTGAAATAATCTGCCTGTAAACAATTGTTGGAAAAATTACTTGTGTCATGCACAAAGTAGATGTCCTAACCGACTTGCCAAAACTATAGTTTGTTAGCAAGAAATTTGTGGAGTGGTTGAAAAACGCGTTTTAATGACTCCAACCGAAGTGTATGTAAACTTCCGACTTCAACTGTATACTGTGGCAAAAATATATGTGAACCCTTTGGAATTACCTAGATTTCTGCATAAATTGGTCATCAATTTCGATCTGATCTTCATCTAAGTCACAACAATAGACAAAACATAGTTTTATAAAGAGGAATGGTCCAAAATTCCTTCTGACCTTTGTGCAGGTCTGATCCGCAACTACAGAAAACGTTTGGTTGAGGTTATTGCTGCCAAAGGATTCGGAATTTTGGATGAAAAGCATGCCCAAATTAAACTGCCTGCTACTCGGGCCCAGAAGATATGATATGCATATACATGCATATAACTGGTTCTCTGAAGTTTCCAAAACTGTTAAAATAGTGTCTGTGAGTATAACAGAACTGATTTGGCAGGCGCAAACCTTTTTGTTGGTTTTGTAGTTTTCTATTCAATGCCATTACAGTATCCATTGACTTAGGACTCAAATTGCAGTTCCTATGCCTTCCACTAGATGTCAACAGTTTTTAGAAATTGTTTCAGGCTTGTATTCTTTAAAATGAGGGAGTAAGAGCAGTCTGAATGAGTGGACCCTGCCGTGTCACAGAGCTTTTTCATGCGGGCGACCGAGAGAGTGCCTTTCATGTTTACCTTTTATATTGACGACGTTATTGTCCGGTTGAAATATTATCGATTATTTAGGCTAAAAACAACCTGAGGATTGAATATAAACATTGTTTGACATGTTTCTATAAACTTTATGGATACAATTTGGATTTTTTGTCTGCCTGTTGTGACTGCTTTTGAGCCTGTGGATTACTGAAGAAAACGCGCGAACAAAACTGAGTTTTTTGGATATAAAGCAAGACTTTATCGAACAAAAGGAACATTTATTGAGTAAATGAATGTCTTCTGAGTGCAACCATATGAAGATCATCAAAGGTAAGGGATTCATTTTATCTCTATTTCTGACTTGTGTAACTCTTCTACTTGGCTGGTTACTGTTTGTAATGATTTGTCTGCTGGGCTAGGTTCTCAAATAATCGTAAGGTATGCTTTCGCCGTAAAGCATTTTTTAAATCTGACACCATGGTTGGATTCACAAGAAGTTAATCTTTAAACCTATGTAAAATATGTTTTGTTTTCTGAATTTTTATAATGAGTATTTCTGTATTTGAATTTGGCGCTCTGCAATCTCACTAACAGCTTACAGACGGTAGACAATTTAGGTCATAATTATGAAAACTTAGGACACTAAAGAGGCCTTTCTACTGACTCTGAAAAACACACAAAAAAAGATGCCCAGGGTCCCTGCTCATCTGTGTGGACGTGCCTTAGACATGCTGCAAGGAGGCATAAGGACTGCAGATGTGTCCATACTGTGAGACGCCTAAGACAGCGCTACAGGGAGACAGGACGGACAGCTGATCGTCCTCGCAGTGGCAGACCACATGTAACAACACCTGCACAGGATCGGTACATCCGAACATCACACCTGCGGGACAGGTACAGGATGGCAACAACAACTGCCCGAGTTACACCAGGAACGCACAATCCCTCCATCAGTGCTCTGACTGTCCACAATAGGTTGAGAGAGGCTGGACTGAGGGCTTGTAGGCCTGTTGTAAGGCAGGTCCTCACCAGACATCACCAGCAACAATGTTGCCTATGGGCACAAACCCACCGTCGCTGGACCGGACAGGACTGGCAAAAAGTGCTCTTCTCTGACGAGTCGTGGTTTTGTCTCACCAGGGGTGATGGTCGGATTCACGTTTATCGTCGAAGGAATGAGCGTTACACCAAGGTCTGTACTCTGGAATGGGATCGATTTGGAGGTGGAGGGTCTGTCATGGTCTGGGGCGGTGTGTCACAGCATCATCGGATTGAGCTTGTTGTCATTGCAAGCAATCTCAATGCTGTGCGTTACAGAGAAGACATCCTCCTCCCTCATGTGGTACTCTTCTTGAAGGCTCATCCTGACATGACCCTCCAGCATGGCAATGCCACCAGCCTTACTGCTCGTTCTGTGCCTGATTTCCTGCAAGACAGAAATGTCAGTGTTCTGCCATGGCCAGCGAAGAGCTCGGATCTCAATCCAACTGAGCACGTCTGGGACCTGTTGGATCGGAGGGTGAGGGCTAGGGCCATTCCCCCCAGAAATGTCCGGGAATTTGCAGGTGCCTTGGTGAAAGAGTGGGGTAACATCTCACAGCAAGAACTGGCAAATCTGGTGCCAGTCCATGAGGAAGAGATGCACTGCAGTACCTAATGCAGCTGGTGGCCACACCAGATACTGACTGTTACTTTTGATTTTGACCCCCCCCTTTGTACAGGGACACATTATTTCATTTCTGTTGGTCACATGTCTGTGGAACTTGTTCAGTTTATGTCTCAGTTGTTGAATCTTCTTATGTTCATACAAATATTTACACATGTTAAGTTAGCTGAAAATAAATGCAGTTGACAGTGAGAGGATGTTTCTTTTTTTGCTGAGTTTATATACTGTATATATACACACACGGTATATAGCAGTCAAAGAAAGAGAGGAATAATAAAATGAAGATATAATGAAGATATTTGGGAGCTGGTGAAGACATTAATTGAGGTTCATGAGCTCATGAAACAAGGAAGAAATCTGATTTTGCTACATGGGAGTCGTTTAGAATGGCATTTGCAGTTTCATTAAAGTCATACTGTGTATGCTACTCATTATTTTGTATATAAAGACCTATAACGGATATACCGTGTGACTTTTACACCATTGACGTCCGTTTGGTAATGTGCTGACCAGATTGGCTTATTGGACATAAACGCACAAAATAACATGAGGCTACAACTAATGTCAGCGGTGTACATGTTATGTTGTTGAATGCTGTGTATACTGTATGTGTGGTAGCAATGCCTTTTTGTGTGTGTGTGTGTGTGTGTGTGTGTGTGTGTGTGTGTGTGTGTGTGTGTGTGTGTGTGTGTGTGTGTGTGTGTGTGTGTGTGTGTGTGTGTGTGTGTGTGTGTGTGTGTGTGTGTGGCTTTATGGGTAGTCGCAGTTGATGAAGTGATGCCTTTTAGCCAGCTGTGGAGGGTCTTGTCTGGGTTCTAAAAAGCAGCTGGAGAGCCAGAGGAGGTCAATTGGAACAAATAAGCGCTTGGTGTGCTTAGTTTCTGATTAACAGGCCTTTTAACTGCCCATTAGCCACCGCTAAAGTGCTCCCATCGCCACGCAATTACTCTGATGTCAATCTGCAATTACTCCCCTCCCATAGCCCATGGGAACACGGCACTGTCCTTGTTTTGTTAGCTAGTCAACACACACACACACACACACACACACACACACACACACACACACACACACTCACACACAGTGTGTTAGATCTTTCCTTCGTCGTGGGGATAAGTTGCGGGACATGCTCCTAAATGGTTTCTGTGTTTTTAATGAGCAAATGAAAAGGCCATTGGCATCACAGCAGGTATCCATGGTCTGTTTGAAGCTAAATTGTGCCCATTTGGGAGGCAGACAGACATACTGTATGATAAAGCTGTTTAGCCCCATCTCAAAAATCAAGTGTATCCCTCTTGGGATACTGTGGGGTCAAAGGTCTTCGTTGGATGTTGACTCTTGAGGGCTTGACTTAAATCTTCTTGCCATGTGGGGGAGGTCATAGGTCAAATGTCCTCCAGAGCGATCAGTGTTGGGTGATATTTCCTCCAATTCTCTCCAGGAAATTCCTGTTTCTTTCAGCTCTGCTTCCGTCGACCCTCTCAAGCTGCCTTCCCAGAAACACTGTGGCTCTCAGGTTTCCCAGGTTAAGCTTGTCAGCTGACATTGGTGATACCTATCTGTATGTGTGGACTTTGAAGGTCAGGGTATGATATAAATTAGGGGTCCAGAAGTGTAACCTTGTTGAGCACCACATTATGTGGAGAGGAGAGGTCATCTTTCAACCTTCTCTGAGATATGAGATAAGGCAATGTTATTCAGGTGAAGAGACTCCCCCCCTGCCACACACACACACACCCTCACACCTTGCTAAGACTGATCGAGTGTGTCCATGTTCACGGCCTATGCTCTATCGCACTGCCTCTGACTTACCACCCTATGAGCGCAGTATAGTAAAGTCTCCCATTAACATACATGAATGACTTACGCAATATTTTGAGTGTTTCATTAAACCTGTGTAGAGTGCCATAGGTGGGGTTTGCACTTTTGGGACTAGTCCATTGTTTCCGTTGCACAAGACAAGCTTTAAATCAGCCACTACAGTAGTGAGTCATTTAGCAGACTCTTACCCAGAGCCACTACAGTAGTGAGTCATTTAGCAGACTCTTACCCAGAGCCACTACAGTAGTGAGTCATTTAGCAGACTCTTACCCAGAGCCACTACAGTAGTGAGTCATTTAGCAGACTCTTACCCAGAGCCACTACAGTAGTGAGTCATTTAGCAGAGTCTTACCCAGAGCCACTACAGTAGTGAGTCATTTAGCAGAGTCTTACCCAGAGCCACTACAGTAGTGAGTCATTTAGCAGACTCTTACCCAGAGCCACTACAGTAGTGAGTCATTTAGCAGACTCTTACCCAGAGCCACTACAGTAGTGAGTCATTTAGCAGACTCTTACCCAGAGCCACTACAGTAGTGAGTCATTTAGCAGACTCTTACCCAGAGCCACTATAGTAGTGAGTCATTTAGCAGACTCTTACCCAGAGCCACTACAGTAGTGAGTCATTTAGCAGACTCTTACCCAGAGCCACTACAGTAGTGAGTCATTTAGCAGACTCTTACCCAGAGCCACTACAGTAGTGAGTCATTTAGCAGACTCTTACCCAGAGCCACTACAGTAGTGAGTCATTTAGCAGACTCTTACCCAGAGCCACTACAGTAGTGAGTCATTTAGCAGACTCTTACCCAGAGCCACTACAGTAGTGAGTCATTTAGCAGACTCTTACCCAGAGCCACTACAGTAGTGAGTCATTTAGCAGACTCTTACCCAGAGCCACTACAGTAGTGAGTCATTTAGCAGACTCTTACCCAGAGCCACTATAGTAGTGAGTCATTTAGCAGACTCTTACCCAGAGCCACTACAGTAGTGAGTCATTTAGCAGACTCTTACCCAGAGCCACTACAGTAGTGAGTCATTTAGCAGACTCTTACCCAGAGCCACTACAGTAGTGAGTCATTTAGCAGACTCTTACCCAGAGCCACTACAGTAGTGAGTCATTTAGCAGACTCTTACCCAGAGCCACTATAGTAGTGAGTCATTTAGCAGACTCTTACCCAGAGCCACTACAGTAGTGAGTCATTTAGCAGACTCTTACCCAGAGCCACTACAGTAGTGAGTCATTTAGCAGACTCTTACCCAGAGCCACTACAGTAGTGAGTCATTTAGCAGACTCTTACCCAGAGCCACTACAGTAGTGAGTCATTTAGCAGACTCTTACCCAGAGCCACTACAGTAGTGAGTCATTTAGCAGACTCTTACCCAGAGCCACTACAGTAGTGAGTCATTTAGCAGACTCTTACCCAGAGCCACTACAGTAGTGAGTCATTTAGCAGACTCTTACCCAGAGCCACTACAGTAGTGAGTCATTTAGCAGACTCTTACCCAGAGCCACTACAGTAGTGAGTGCATGCATTTTTATACTAGTCCCCCATGGGAATCAAACTACATGGGTGTGAAACAACAGTTTGGTGTCCAATTAACTGACTGGGTTTCAAATCATTTTGTTTTGTTTTCAAAATATTAGCCGTGATTGATTAAAGCTTGTCTTGCGCAACGGAAACAATGGAATAGTCCCAAAAGTGCAAACCCCACCCATGGCACTCTACACACACACTGTTCTTTTGTCTTCACAGTGTGTGAAGTGTGCCCTCCTGCCCCTCACTCTCTTTAGCATGAGTAAAGCTCTGTGCCAAAACATGCTAGAACGGTGGTCACCGGCAGTTCCTGCAACCAGGAGACAGGGAGGTACATAGATGTAGCAGGGGGCATTGGCACCGCTAATCACCGCTTAATTCTGCCACGACACAGCCTTATCAGGACTGACACACACGGGCCGCAGCACCTGCTCCTCCCAGCTGTGCCAACCCTGGGCTGGGCGCCACCTCTGCCAGGCAGCACCAAACACCTGGCAGACACATCACTGCCGTCCCCGGAGAATGGAGCGACTTCAGAATATCACACACTGGAATGGACGGCATCCATGTTGGATTGGCATGAGATAGGCAGGGTAGTAGAGGGTAGGGTTATACACTGTTAGATAGGCAGGTTAGTATAGGGTAGAGTTATACACTGTTAGAGAAGCAGGGAAGTATAGGGTAGGGTTATACACTGTTAGAGAGGCAGGGAAGTATAGGGTAGGCTTATACACTGTTAGAGAAGCATGGTAGTAGGGGGTAGGGTTATACACTGTTAGAGAGGCAGGGAAGTATAGGGTAGGCTTATACACTGTTAGAGAAGCATGGTAATAGGGGGTAGGGTTATACACTGTTAGAGAGGCAGGGTATAGAGGTTTGGTTTGCTTGATATTTGTTTACTTATGATTTTATTCAAAGCATCGCCTATACAGTTGAAGTCAGAAGTTTACATACACTTAGCTTGTAGTCATTTAAACTCGTTTTTCAACCACTCCACACATTTCTTGTTAACAAACTATAGTTTTGGCAAGACGGTTAGGACATCTAACTTTATGCATGACACAAGTCATTTTTCTAACAATTGTTTACAGACAGATTATTTCACTTATAATTCAATGTATCACAATTCCAGTGGGTCAGAAGTTTACATACACTAAGTTGACTGTGCCTTTAAACAGCTTGGAAAATTCCAGAAAAGGATGTCATGGCTTTGAAGCTTTTGATAGGCTAATTGACATCATTTGAGTCATTTGGAGGTGTACCTGTGGATGTATTTCAAGGCCTACCTTCAAACTCAGTGCCTCTTTGCTTGACATCATGGGAAAATCAAAAGAAATCATCCAAGACCTCAGAAAAACAATTGTAGACCTCCACAAGTCTGGTTAATCATTGGGAGCAATTTCCAGACGCCTGAAGGTACCACATTCATTTGTACAAACAATAGTTCGCCAGTATAAACACCATGGGACCACGCAGCCGTCATACCGCTCAGGAAGGAGACGCGTTCTGTCTCCTGGAGATGAACATACTTTGGTGCAAAAAGTGCAAATCAATCCCAGAACAACAGCAAAGGACCTTGTGAAGATGCTGGAGGAAACAGGTACAAAAGTATCTATATCCACAGTAAAACGAGTCCTATATCGACATAACCTGAAAGGCTGCTCAGCAAGGAAGAAGCCACTGCTCCAAAACCGCCATAAAAAAGACAGACTACAGTTTGCAACTGCACATGGGGACAAAGATCGTACTTTTTGGAGAAATGTCCTCTGGTCTGATGAAACAAAAATAGAACTGTTTGGCCATAATGACCATTGTTATGTTTGGAGGAAAAAGCGAGAGGCTTGCAAGCCGAAGAACACCATCCCAACCGTGAAGCACGGGGGTGGCATCATCATGTTGTGGAGGTGCTTTGCTGCAGGAGGGCCTGGTGCACTTCACAAAATAGATGGCATCACTAGGAATGAAAATGATGTGGATATATTGAAGCAACATCTCAAGACATCAGTCAGGAAGTTATAGCTTGGTCGCGAATGGGTGTTCCAAATGGACAATGACCCCAAGCATACTTCTGAAGTTGTGGACAAGAAAGTCAAGGTATTGGAGTGACCAACACAAAGCCCTGACCTCAATCCTATAGTAAATTTGTGGGCAGAACTGAAAAAGCGTGTGCGAGCAAGGAGACCTACAAAGCTGACTCAGTTACACCAGCTCTGTCAGGAGGAAGGGGCCAGATTTTATTGTGGGAAGCTTGTGGAAGGCTACATGAAAGGTTTGACCCAAGATAAGCAATTTAAAGGCAATGCTACCAAATACTAATTGAGTGTATGTAAACTTCTGACCCACTGGGAATGTGATGAAAGAAATAAAAGCTGAAATAAATCATTCTCTCTTCTATAATTCTGACAATTCACATTTTTAAATTAAAGTGGTGATCCTAACTGACCTAAGACAGATAATTTTTACTAGGATTAAATGTCAGGAATTGTGAAAACTGAGTTTAAATGTTTTTGGCTAAGGTGTATGTAAACTTCTGACTTCAACTGTACATGTCAACAGCATACAGGCAGAACATTGTAGAAACGCTGATTCATAGTTTAAAGATGCAACAGCAGTGTATAAATGCTGATTCGTAGCTTAAAGGTACAACAGCAGTGTAGCAGATCTGCAATTTGAACTAACAGTCAATTGATCTCATTAAAATAACTAGAATATATGACTGATCCACAGCTACAGCATCAGGTTCATGGTCTACCATTGACATCCATGAACGATTTCTGAGTAAACCAGATAAGTTCATCTCTTAAACGGGCCTTTGGTATTGCTTTCCTCTTGCACCTTGAGAGTATGCTCTGGGACAGGTTAAGAGAGAGATAGCACACAGAAATGCACCCACAAAGATCATGCAGAATGGTCCCTGCATCTAGGCTGGTCCCCACATCTAGCCAGTTCCCCACATCTAGCCTGGTCCCCACATCTAGCCAGGTCCCCACATCTAGCCAGGTCCCCACATCTAGCCTGGTCCCCACATCTAGCCAGGTCCCCACATCTAGCCTGGTCCCCACATCTAGCCTGGTCCCCACATCTAGCCAGGTCCCCACATCTAGCCTGGTCCCCACATCTAGCCAGGCCCCCACATCTAGCCTGGTCCCCACATCTAGCCTGGTCCCCACATCTAGCCTGGTCCCCACATCTAGCCAGGTCCCCACATCTAGCCTGGTACCCACATCTAGCCTGGTCCCCACATCTAGCCTGGTCCCCACATCTAGCCAGGTCCCCACATCTAGCCTGGTACCCACATCTAGCCTGGTCCCCACATCTTGCCTGGTCCCCACATTCTGTAACTAGAATATATGGCTATTAACAAAAGATAACTGTGCTGGCTGACCACCATCTGTGGCTAAAAACTGGCCCCTTCACAATATATTTACTTTGCCATTTATACTCAAAACCTGTCCACTAATTTTCCCAAAGTCTTATTTTAATGACATTATTAAAACATATTAGGCTGACACACTTTCCATAATCAAATAACAGGTGGTACTTTAGTCAGTGTTAACATGAATTACTTGTTTATTTTATAAATCCTTCAATTGCCCTGCCTTCAAGTTAAGTGTATAGCTCGTAGCCATGGACACTGAGGTTCTGTTATCCTAAAATTGTCAATTTCCTTCACCAATAAACTTTGAAACATGATCCATGTAAATTATACTTAAAATCCCTAGTTGGGTTACAATTTCTCCTCCTACCATAGATGTTATGTAATATGTAATTAGATTTTACACCTGGGTAATTATCAATGATGTGCTCAATTAGTTTTGGAAAGTCACAATTACACGTGAAACATCAGTAAATCCTTGCCACTGTAATCTGTTTATTCATTTTAAATACTGTATAGTTTGCCACCGACATTCAAGACTCAATACTCGTCTAAATCACATTTTGCAGGACAGAGGAAAGACATTAGGAAGGATAGTAGGAGAGAGAGCCACAAAGGCAGTGAGTTGGATTCGAACCCACTCCAACACTGATTGGTGTGCTGTAGGCAGCAGCACTATCTGATAAACTACCCAGGCCACCGAAAGACACAACAATGAAACTCAATATGTGCTTCCTGCAGGCTTCAATGCTTCTATTCCTTTCAGGTGAAAGCACTTGTTCCAACAGGTGCTAAATGACAGGGGGAGAGTGCATAGAGAAGGATAGAAAGCAGAGTCACTGTTAGTGGCTACCCTGCACACAAAGGGATTAGAGGGATTGATCCCGGCTTTGTGTGTTGATGTTTTGCTGAGATTATGGCGGCCATTTTGTTTGATGGAAATATTTTTGGGAAACTCACCCTGAGTGGTCTCCTTCTCAGGTTTACTGTGAGTGTGTGTTTGTGTGTTTGTGAGTCTGTGTGTCTGTGTGTGTGTGAGCGTGCGTGCGTGCGTGAGTGAGTGCATGATTTTATATAAAGCCACTCTAACTTCAGAGGATTAACTAATAATTGTGTTACCAGTTAAAGTGGGAGTGGTACCACTTCGTGTGATTATATTCGGATGAATAGCAGATATCAGCTAACACTATACAGGACAGGGCTTAGAGCAGGTATCATCGGGACTCCACCGACACCGTCGACGAAGCTAACCACCTCCATTACTGGCTTCGTCAGGAAATGCATCTCACGACTCCAACTCCATCATCAAGTTTTCTGACATGGCGAATGAGACAGCCTACAGGGAGGAGGTCAGAGACCTGGCAGTGTGGTGCCAGGACAACAACCTCTCCCTCAATGACTGCAAGACCAAGAAGCTGACCGTGGACTATAGGAACAGTGGCGGGTGCACACCCCCATCCACATCGACAGGGGTGCAGTGGACAGGGTCAAGAACTTCAAGTTCCTCTCTGTCCACATCACTGAGGACTTAACATGGTCTTCTCACACCAACACAGTCGTAAAGAAGGCACGGCAACGTCTCTTCTCCCACAGGAGGCTGAAACAATACAGCTGCACCATCAAGAGCATCCTGACTGGTCGTATCACCGTCTGGTATGGCACCTGCATCGCCCTTGACCGGAAGTCCCAGAGCTCCCAGCCATCCAGGACGTACATGCCAGGTGGTGTCTTAACTTTTTATGGCTGCAGGGGCAGTATTGAGTAGCTCTGTTTAAGGTGCCCATTTCAAACGGCCTCGTACTCAATTCTTGCTCGTACAATATGCATATTATTGTTATTATTGGATAGAAAACACTCTCTAGTTTCTATAGCCGTTTGAATTATGTCTCTGAGTGGAACAGAACTCATTCTACAGCACTTTTCCTGATATGGAGTGAGATTTCAGAAATGTTGGCCTCTGGTCCCAGGTCAGTTTTAAAGTCCCTGTAAATCCTATGAGGATACAAACACTGCCCACGCCTTCCTCTAGATGTCAGTAAGAGGTGACAATTTGAATGGAGTCGATTGCGCAATCAGGGCCTGTATAAAAGGCCAAAGACCGGATGTACCGTTCTTTTCCTGCTGCGCCTGACGCACGATGGACGTTGGACCTGCTCTCTTTCCAAGCTTGGGTTTAGCCACTTATATATCGCCGGTCATGTTTTTACTCGTTATAGGTGTTAAAAACATCATAAGGTAGTTAATTTAAACCGTTTTATAGCAATTTATATCCGTTTAGTGCGATTTTGAGGCAATTCTTGGTGATGCACTTTGAAGTGCCGGGCACGTTTCCAGTACCGGTCGAACGTTAGTGGGCATTTCGACGGACAAGAGGACATCTTTCGACCAAAAGAAGATTAGACCCAAGAAAGGATACATTGCCCAAGATTCTGATGGAAGATCACCTCATAGTAAGAAATATTTAAGATGATAAATTGTTGTTCTGTCGAAAAATGTTAAACGCATATTCCGCCATTTTCTTTGGTATAGCTTCGCTTGGCGAACCCTGTATTGCACAGTAAGGATAATTTTAGAAATGTAATTCAGCGATTGCATTAAGAACTAATTTGTCTTTCGATAGCTGTCCAACTTATATTTTTTTAGTCAAGTTTATGAATAGTTAATCATGAGACAAGATCACTGTCAAATATGGCGCCCGACATTTTCAGGCTAGTTTTGCTAGTATTGTCATTGTATAACCACGTTTTTTTGTGGCTAAATATGCACATTTTCGAACAAACTCTATATGTATGTTGTAATATGATGTTACAGGAGTGTCATCGGAAGAATTCTGAGAAGGTTAGTGAAAAAATTAATATATTTTGGCGATGATTACGTTATCGCTCTCTTTGGCTTGAATCAATGCTCTGGTAACGTTTGCACATGTGGTATGCTAATATAACGATTTATTGTGTTTTCGCTGTAAAACACTTAGAACATCTGAAATATTGTCTGAATTCACAAGATCTGTGTCTTTCCATTGCTGTGAGCTGTGTATTTTTAAGAAATGTTTTATGATTAGTAATTAGGTAATACACGTTGCTCTCTGTATTTATTCTAGTCGAGTTGTGATGGTGGGTGCAGTTGTAAACTATGATTTATACCTGAAATATGCAAATTTTTCTAACAAAACCTATCCTATACAATAAATATGTTATCAGACTGTCATCTGATGAGGTTTTTTCTTGGTTAGTGGCTATCAATATCTTTATTTGGCCGAATTGGTGATAGCTACTGGTGGAGAGAAAAAATGGTGGACAAAGAAAAATGGTGTCTTTTGCTAACGTGGTTAGCTAATAGATTTACATATTTTGTCTTCCCTGTAAAACATTTTAAAAATCTGAAATGGTGGCTTTATTCACAAGATCTGTATCTTTCATTTGGTGTCTTGGACTTGTGATTTAATGATATTTAGATGCTACTATTTAATTGTGACGCTATGCTAGCGATGCTAATCAGTGTGGGGGGGGTGGGGGGATGTTGTCATAGGTGTACCGACCTCGGGCTTGCAGCCATAAGAGGTTTTAAAGGCCTGATGAATTGCCAAAGCTTCCACCAACCCAAGACATGGACAGTTCTCCGTGCTTCCGTCCGGCAGGCGGTACCGGTGGATCAAGGCTCAGACCAACAGACTCCTGAACAGCTTCCATCACCACCTGGCTAACAACTGATTCCCCTCATATATTGATTTGATTTATTACCACCACAATGCTACTGTTCATTGATTGATTGCCTTTATCTTAAAAAAAAAATAGGTATCCGTGACCAACAGATGCATACCGTATCTGCATTCTCAGACGTGAAATACATAGTTTAGTGCCTAATTCATTCATTTTAATTGACCCTATATGAACTTTAACTCTGTGAAATCTTAGAAATTGTTGCATTTATACTTTTGTTCAGAATGTTTATACATTCCTGCTACCAGTCACTTTTCAGCCCTGTTTACATGCATATCCAACTAATCAAACCTACTGTACACTGACACACTCACACTAACAACCCAGACACTTGCTTCTACGTCTGCATTGCTTACTGTTTGTGGGTTTTTAGGCTGGGTTTCTGTATAGCACTTTGTGACATTGGCAGATGTAAAAAGGAGCTTTATAAATACATTTGATTGATTGATACTTGCACATACACTCCCACCCACCACTTATGCTGCTGCCAAACTGTTCACTGTTATTATTAATTATGCTGCTACCAGTTACTTTCTCCGAAATGTATTAATTTAATCTTTATTTAACTGCAAGTCAGTTAATAACCTCTGCGGGATCACTTCCGGTGAATCTGGAGGGCGCGCAATTCAAATCAATAATCATAAAAATGATGGATATTAAACATTTAGGTACATTACATTATATTGGTTGAAAGCTTAAATTCTTGTTAATCTAACTGCACTGTCCGATTTACAGTGAGCTTTACAGCGAAAGCATGCCATGCGATTGTTTGAGGACGGCGCCCCACATCAAAATATTTTTCCACCGGCACAGGTTTCATAAATTCACAAATAGCGATTAAATATTTACTTACTTTTTGAAAATCTTCCTCTGATTTATCATCCACAGGGTTCCAGCTATAACATGTAGTGTCGTTTTATTAGATCAAATCCTTCTTTATATCCCAAAAAGTCAGTTTATTTGGCGCCACCGATTTGAGTAATCCACTCGTTCAACATGCCAAGATAGGAATCCGAAAATCTACCCCTAAACTTTGTTTCAACAAGTTAAAATACGTTTCTATCTACTCCTCAGGTACCCTAAAATGTAATTAAACTATAATATTTCATACGGAAAGAAGTATGTTCAATATGAAACCAATATTAGCAGGTGCGCATCCTCTTCATGGCGCGCGCACACACATTTCCAAGCAGGTGTCCTTGTACTAAAACTCATATTTCTTACTAGTTTTCGAAGAAACAAGCCTGAAACCTTGAACAAAGAAACCTTGCGCTTCCACCCAGTGGAAGCCATAGGAATTGCATACTGGGAGCTAGATTTAATTATTTCCCTATACTTTCCATTGTAAGAGCATGGGCACTCAAAACAAAACAAAAATCAGGTTGGTTTATCTTTGGATTTTCTCCTACCATATCTATTGTGTTATACTCTCCTACATTATTTAAACATTTCTACAAACTTCAGAGTGTTTTCTTTCTAATGGTACCAATTACAGTCGTATGAAAAAGTTTGGGCACCCCTCTGGGGCTGCATAATAATTTACTCTGTCATCACAGAAAATGATCACAGTGGCATGCCATTCATTTTCTAATAAAAGCTGAGTACTGGGGTATTGTCCAGACAAAGATTTTTAGATTTTTCATACAATATTAAGTTGTATGAAATTAAATCAGATGTGAAAAATAGGCTATGCAAAAATGTGGGCACCCTTGTCATTCTGTTGATTTGAATACCTGTAACTACTTAGCACTGAATAAATGGAACACACAATTGGTTTGGTGAGCTCATTAAGCCTTGAACTTCATAGACAAGTGCATCCAATCATGAGAAAAGGTATTTAAGGTGGCCAATTGGAAGTTGTTGTTCTCTTTGACTCTCCTCTGAAGAGTGGCAACATGGGGGCCTCAAAACAACTCTCAAATGACCTGAAAACAAAGATTGTTCAACATTATGGTTTAGAGGAAGGCTACAAAAAGCTATTGCAGAGATTTAAGCTGTCAGTGTCCACTGTGAGGAACATAGTGAGGAAATGGAAGACCACAGGCACAGTTCTTGTTCAGGCCAGAAGTGGCAGGCCAAGTAAAATATCGGAGAGGCAAAGGCGAAGGATGGTGAGAACGGTCAAAAACAGCCCACAGACCACCTCCAAAGACCTACAACATAATCTTGCTGCAGATGGTGTCACTGTGCATCGTTCAACAATTCAGGGCACTTTGCACAAGGAAAAGCTGTATGGGAGAGTGATACGGAAGAAGCCTTTTCTGCACACATGCCACAAACAGAGTTGCTTGAGGTATGCAAACGCACATTTGGACAAGCCAGCTTCATTTTGGAATAAGGTGCTGTGGACTGATGAAATATTGAGTTATTTGGTCATAACAAGGGACGTTATGCATGGCGGCAAAAGAACACAGCATTCCAAGAAAAACACTTGCTACCCACAGTAAAATTTGGTGGGGGTTCCATCATGCTGTGGGGCTGTGTGGCCAGTGCCGGTACTGGGAATATTGTTAAAGTTGAGGGTCGCATGGATTCCACTCAATGTCAGCAGATTCTTGGGAATAATGTTGAAGAATCAGTCACAAAGTTGAAGTTACGCCGGCGCTGGATATTTCAACAAGACAACGACCCAAAACACTGCTCAAAATCTACCCGGGCATTTATGCAGAGGAACAAGTACAATGTTCTGGAATGGCCATCCCAGTCCCCAGACCTGAATATCATTGAGAATCTGTGGGATGATTTGAAGCGGGCTGTCCATGCTCGGCAACCATCAAACCTAACTGAACTGGAGATGTTTTGTAAGGAGGAATGGTCCAAAATACCTTCATCCAGAATCCAGACACTCATTAGAGGCTACGGGAAGCGTCTAGAGGCTGTTATTTTAGCAAAAGGAGGCTCTACTAAATATTGATGTGATTTTTCTATTGGGGTGCCCAAATTTCTGCACCTGTCTAATTTTGTTTTGATGCATATTGCACATTTTCTGTTAATCCAATAAACCTCATTTCACTACTGAAATATTACTGTGTCCATCAGTTATTTGATAGATCAAAATGAAATTGCTGATCCAAACACCCAATTATTTATAAATGGAAATCATGGAAATTGTCAGGGGTGCCCAAACTTTTTCATACGACTGTATATGCACATCTTCATATCAGTGCCTGAGCTTTGGGCACGTTAGTCAGGCGGAAATTGAGAATAAAGGACCCAAATTCTTATTTACAATGACGGCCTACCCCAGTCAAACCCTCACGACATTGGGCCATTTGTGCACCGCCCTAAGGGACTCCCAATCACAGCCAGTTGTGACACAGCCTGGGATCGAACCAGGGTCTGTAGTGTAACCTCCACTACTGAAATGTAGGGCCTTAGACTGCTGCGCCACTCGGGAGTCCATTTCCTGCCTACATGTACACATCTACCTCAGTACTGCAGTATCACTGTATATTATGGTACTGGCCCTGACCCTGTGTAGCTTCCTCTCTTATTTCTTATTTCTCCCACAAAATAAAATAAAAACATTTAAATAATAAATATATATTGTTTTTGTATTACTTGTACTATTTTGATATTGAATACGGCACTGTTGCATTTACGTCATTTACATTTACGTCATTTAGCAGACGCTCTTATCCAGAGCGACTTACAAATTGGTGCATTCACCTTATGATATCCAGTGGAACAGCCACTTTACAATAGTGCATCTAAATATTTTCTCCCCAATTTTCGTGGTATCCAATCGCTAGTAATTACTATCTTGTCTCATCGCTACAACTCCCGTACGGGCTCGGGAGAGACGAAGGTCGAAAGCCATGCGTCCTCCGAAGCACAACCCAACCAAGCCGCACTGCTTCTTTAACACAGCGCGCCTCCAACCCGGAAGTCAGCTGCACCAATGTGTCGGAGGAAACACCGTGCACCTGGCCCCCTTGGTTAGCGCGCACTGCGCCCGGCCCGCCACAGGAGTCGCTGGAGCGCGATGAGACAAGGATATCCCTACCGGCCAAACCCTCCCTAACCCGGACGACGCTAGCCCGAAGGGCTTGCAGGTGAAGCATTTCACATTTCACTGCATGTGACAAATAAATCTTGAAACTAACACTAACAGGTATATTCAAACTTTACTCAATGCTTCTACTCAAACTGCAGTGCATACATATACAAATACATACCAATTCACCCAAATACACTCATTTGCACTTGACAGACTCAATTAGGCTACAAAAGAATAGGAAGGTTTGTCACGCCCGCCACACAAAACAGCGGTTTGCTTTTCCCACCTCAAAGCACATTGAAAGGCAGCAAGGTATTACAGACAACATAGGTGCAAAACAATTCAAATCCATTTGATACAAACTGACCAAATTCCCTCACAGCAATCCCACCTCAACAAACCCCCCACCTCCGCTAAAACACGTAGTTTATTCATCCCAAATCCCACGATGCTACAGATGACCATACTAGCGCTAACTTTAATTATTCTGCAGTCAGGTGTCATCCCTCATATTAAAGCACATTTATCCTATTTTTCCTCCAATTTCTTATTGTTATTTGAATTCCATTGGAGTGCTGAGAGTGAATTCTAATAGGTAAAGACGAGGCAGGACCGGCTCAGCCCCAGTATTTTAGGCACGGTTCTGCCTCAGTGAGACAGCCTGATTGGGATGCAGGAGGCTCTCACACTGCAGAGCTGAAACACACATTCTGATATAAACAGAACTGGAAAAAATATTCATGAACACAGCTAGTGCAGATACTCTACACACACATATACTGTACACACACACACACGTAAACACACACACACACACACACACACACACACACACACACACACACACACACACACACACACACACACACACACACACACACACACACACACACACACACACACACACACACACACACACACACACACACACACACACTCTCTTTCTCTCTCTCTCTTTCACTCTCTCTGGCTGAGCTATGGAAATGCAGTTGCATCATCGCTGTGTTGTCTGATGCACACAGAGAAACTCTCTTCATCACTGTGTTGTCTGATGCACACAGAGCAACTCTCATCATCACTGTGTTGTCTGATGCACACAGAGCAACTCTCTTCATCGCTGTGTTGTCTGATGCACACAGAGCAACTCTCATCATCGCTGTGTTGTCTGATGCACACAGAGCAACTCTCGTCATCGCTGTGTTGTCCGATGCACACAGAGAAACTCTCTTCATCACTGTGTTGTCTGATGCACACAGAGAAACTCTCTTCATCGTTGTGTCACTCTTTTTTCTCTCTAAATGAATGAGGCTGTCATCCAGTCTCTTTCATTCTGTCATTGTCTCGTGATACCACATTTCATGACCATGAAATCTATTTTATTTTCTGTGAAGTTTTGCATTGTCTATTCTCTGTGTGTGTCTCAGTGTGTGTTTATGTCTGTGTCTGTGTGTGTGTCTGTGTGTGTGTTTGTGTGTCTGTCTGTGTCTGTCTGTGTGTGTGTGTGTGTGTGTGTCTGTCTGTGTGTATGTATGTGTTTGTGTATGTGTGTCTGTGTCTCTGTGTGTGTCTGTGTGTCTGTTTGTTTGTGTGTCTATGTGTGTGTGTGTGTATATGTCTGTCTATAGCAGTGGAAACCCATGTCAAGTGTGTAGATTACACTAACTTTTCATACTGTTTCTTTCCCTCGAAAGCAGCATGCGTGTGTTCCTGTTTGCCTGCACCCCCCACCCTCATAATCTTAACCTTGCCCCCCTAAACTTAACCTTACTCCTCTAAACTCAACCTTGCCCTTTAAACTCAACCTTGCCCCCTAAACTCAACCTTGCCCCCTAAACTTAACCTTACTCCTCTAAACTCAACCTTGCCCCCTAAACTCAACCTTGCCCCCTAAACTCAACCTTGCCCCCTAAACTCAACCTTGCCCCCTAAACTCAACCTTGCCCCCCTAAACTCAACCTTACCCCTCTAAACTCAACATTGCCTCTCTAAACTCAACCTTGCCCCTCTAAACTCAACCTTGCCCCCTAAACTCAACCTTGCCCCCCTAAACTCAACATTGCCTCTCTAAACTCAACGTTGCCCCTCTAAACTCAACATTGCCCCTCTAAACTCAACATTGCCCCTCTAAACTTAACCTTGCCCCTCTAAACTCAACCTTGCCCCTCTAAACTCAACCTTGCCCCCTAAACTCAACCTTGCCCCCTAAACTCAACCTTGCCCCTCTAAACTCAACCTTGCCCCTCTAAACTCAACCTTGCCCCTCTAAACTCAACCTTGCCCCCCTAAACTCAACATTGCCCCCTAAACTCAACATTGCCTCTCTAAACTTAACCTTACCCCCTAAACTCAACATTGCCCCCTAAACTCAACATTGCCCCCTAAACTCAACATTGCCTCTCTAAACTTAACCTTACCCCCTAAACTCAACATTGCCCCCTAAACTCAACATTGCCCCCTAAACTTAACCTTGCCCCCTAAACTCAACGTTGCCCCTCTAAACTCAACATTGCCTCTCTAAACTTAACCTTACTCCTCTAAACTCAACATTGCCTCTCTAAACTCAACCTTACCCCCTAAACTTAACCTTGCCCCCTAAACTCAACATTGCCCCCTAAACTCAACCTTGCCCCCTAAACTCAACATTGCCCCCTAAACTCAACATTGCCCCCTAAACTCAACCTTGCCCCCTAAACTCAACCTTGCCCCCTAAACTCAACATTGCCCCCTAAACTCAACAGTGCCCCCTAAACTCAACATTGCCCCCTAAACTCAACATTGCCTCTCTAAACTCAACATTGCCTCTCTAAACTCAACCTTGCCCCCTAAACTCAACCTTGCCCCCTAAACTCAACATTGCCCCCTAAACTCAACATTGCCCCCTAAACTCAACCTTGCCCCCTAAACTCAACATTGCCCCCTAAACTCAACATTGCCCCCTAAACTCAACCTTGCCCCCTAAACTCAACATTGCCTCTCTAAACTCAACATTGCCCCCTAAACTCAACATTGCCTCTCTAAACTCAACATTGCCCCCTAAACTCAACATTGCCCCCTAAACTCAACATTGCCTCTCTAAACTCAACATTGCCCCCTAAACTCAACCTTGCCCTCTAAACTCAACCTTGCCCCTCTAAACTCAACCTTGCCCCTCTAAACTCAACCTTGCCCCTCTAAACTCAACCTTGCCCCTCTAAACTTAACCTTGCCCCCTAAACTCAACGTTGCCCCTCTAAACTCAACATTGCCTCTCTAAACTTAACCTTGCCCCTAAACTCAACATTGCCCCCTAAACTTAACCTTACTCCTCTAAACTCAACATTGCCTCTCTAAACTCAACCTTGCCCCCTAAACTCAACATTGCCTCTCTAAACTCAACCTTGCCCCCTAAACTCAACCTTGCCTCTCTAAACTTAACCTTGCCCCTCTAAACTCAACCTTGCCCCCTAAACTCAACCTTACCCCCTAAACTCAACATTGCCCCCTAAACTCAACATTGCCCCTCTAAACTTAACCTTACCCCCTAAACTCAACATTGCCTCTCTAAACTTAACCTTACCCCTTTGTCAGGAGGGAAGGAGACTAACCATGGTCGTTTGAAACATCCCAGAATCCTTTTGGTAATTCCCTCACTGCTATCTGCCACCTCTGCTATCTCTCTGTGTGGATAATCTTTGCGTTCGCCCCCTTGCCTCTCCCGCACATTCATCTCCCGCTCCATCTGCCAAACTGAATTGTGAAATTGCAAAACGGTAATTAACAAGATGGACCGGGCAGGACTCTACTATTGATCTGTGCTCGCGTGATTTGTAATATTGACCCTCCCGACCAATATTGCTCGCAACCGATGGCTTCGGAGTAGATAGAGGACAAGGTAAATTATGATGCGGCGGGAATCAATTTCTCCAAGATGAAGCGTCCTGTTGTTCCCGATGGTTTAAACGACAGAGGGAAATGTGCTCGGAAGAGAGAATGGGCCTATAGAAATGTATGGATCCATTAAGCTCTTTTGTGTTGTTGATTTGAAGGGTCAAGATGCAGAGCTTTGGACACAGTTGTACTATTCTGGGTATTTCTGTCTTTCTCCCTTTGTTGTGTGTTGAAATCAGATATGTGCACTGGTATTAGACCTCAGGTTTGAAATACGTGGCGATTCCATTTTAATTTGGTTAACACGGGAGAGGAGTTTTCCTTTTGTTATTCACAGATAACCATGCATTTAGACGCTTAGTATAATAACTGGCATACAGATGGAGTGGGTCATCGAGAGAGAGAGAGAGAGAGGAGAGGGAGAGAAAGTAATAGGGAAAGAGAGTGCAAGAGCAAGCTCCCCTTCACTTTAATTTCGCAGATCAGATGCTTGGTGCCAGCTTTGTTGAAGAATCAAGAGAGAACGAACTCTCCGGGAAAAAGAAACGTGGAGGTGTATGTTTCATGACGAACTACTCATGGTGTGATTTTGTTAACGTACAGAAACTCATGTCCTTTTGTTTTCCACCTCACCATCAAATGCCAACCGCATTAACTTCCGAGATAATTCTCTTCTGTCATTGTCACAGCCGTGTATATCCCCCCCCCCAGCCGACACCACAACGACTCTCAAGGAACTAGACTGAACTTTTTGCAAACTGAGAAACCACATATGCTGAAGCCATATTTACTGTAACATGGGACTTTAATAAAGGACTTCTGAGGAATACGCACGGTTTTATCTCAACATCTCCTGTGCTACTCGCTCATCAAGTAGCCGTGACGTATTAATGTATACACGTATACACTGACTCGGTAACTGAGTTCATCAAGAAGAGCCCTCAAATTCAACTATGGACCTCGAAGTCAGTTCCACTGAGTTTTTTCATTGTTCACCTCTAATCAGGGACTGATTTAGACCTGGGACACCAGGTGGGTGATTCCCCTCTAATCAGGGACTGATTTAGACCTGGGAAACCAGGCGGGTGATTCCCCTCTAATCAGGGACTGATTTAGACATGGGACACCAGGTGGGTGATTCCCCTCTGATCAGGGACTGATTTAGACCTGGGGCACCAGGCGGGTGATTCCCCTCTAATCAGGGACTGATTTAGACCTGGGACACCAGGTGGGTGATTCCCCTCTGATCAGGGACTGATTTAGACCTGGGACACCAGGTGGGTGATTCCCCTCTGATCAGGGACTGATTTAGACCTGGGAAACCAGGTGGGTGATTCCCCTCTAATCAGGGACTGATTTAGACCTGGGACACCAGGCGGGTGATTCCCCTCTAATCAGGGACTGATTTAGACCTGGGACACCAGGTGGGTGATTCCCCTCTGATCAGGGACTGATTTAGACCTGGGACACCAGGCGGGTGATTCCCCTCTGATCAGGGACTGATTTAGACCTGGGACACCAGGCGGGTGATTCCCCTCTAATCAGGGACTGATTTAGACCTGGGACACCAGGTGGGTGATTCCCCTCTGATCAGGGACTGATTTAGACCTGGGGCACCAGGCGGGTGATTCCCCTCTAATCAGGGACTGATTTAGACCTGGGACACCAGGTGGGTGATTCCCCTCTGATCAGGGACTGATTTAGACCTGGGACACCAGGTGGGTGATTCCCCTCTGATCAGGGACTGATTTAGACCTGGGAAACCAGGTGGGTGATTCCCCTCTAATCAGGGACTGATTTAGACCTGGGACACCAGGCGGGTGATTCCCCTCTAATCAGGGACTGATTTAGACCTGGGACACCAGGTGGGTGATTCCCCTCTGATCAGGGACTGATTTAGACCTGGGACACCAGGCGGGTGATTCCCCTCTGATCAGGGACTGATTTAGACCTGGGACACCAGGCGGGTGATTCCCCTCTAATCAGGGACTGATTTAGACCTGGGACACCAGGTGGGTGATTCCCCTCTGATCAGGGACTGATTTAGACCTGGGACACCAGGTGGGTGATTCCCCTCTGATCAGGGACTGATTTAGACCTGGGAAACCAGGTGGGTGATTCCCCTCTAATCAGGGACTGATTTAGACCTGGGACACCAGGCGGGTGATTCCCCTCTAATCAGGGACTGATTTAGACCTGGGACACCAGGTGGGTGATTCCCCTCTAATCAGGGACTGATTTAGACCTGGGACACCAGGTGGATGATTCCCCTCTGATCAGGGACTGATTTAGACCTGGGACACCAGGCGGGTGATTCCCCTCTAATCAGGGACTGATTTAGATCTGGGACACCAGGCGGGTGATTCCCCTCTAATCAGGGACTGATTTAGACCTGGGACACCAGGCGGGTGATTCCCCTCTAATCAGGGACTGATTTAGATCTGGGACACCAGGTGGGTGATTCCCCTCTAATCAGGGACTGATTTAGACCTGGGACACCAGGCGGGCGATTCACCTCTAATCAGGGACTGATTTAGATCTGGGACACCAGGTGGGTGATTCCCCTCTAATCAGGGACTGATTTAGACCTGGGACACCAGGCGGGTGATTCCCCTCTAATCAGGGACTGATTTAGACCTGGGACACCAGGCGGGTGATTCCCCTCTAATCAGGGACTGATTTAGATCTGGGACACCAGGTGGGTGCAAATCATTATCAGGTAGAACAGGAAATCAGCAGGCTCTGGACCTCGTAGGGTAAGAGTTGATTACCCCTGGCACTTGAGGGCGCCAGGCTGCCCTGCATCACACACTCCTCCCATCTATTACGCACACCTGCCTTCCCTCGTCATGAGCAACAGCGATATTGGAGTCACCTGGACTCATTCATCACCTGTTTATTACCTCCCCTATATTTGTCAGTTCCCCAGCTCTGTTCCCTGCTGCTGCATTAATTGTCTTTTTTTGTCTGTGTTACCTGTTTGCTGACGCTGTTACTGTCTCGTTCCATGTCCGTTCTATATTAAATGTTTTACTCCCCGTACCTGCGTCGTCTCTCCAGAGTCATGCCATGTGACACATTTAACCACGCAAGGTGACTGGAAACACGAGGGTGTACAAACAGACCAGCTATGACCTCCGTAAGGCAATCAAAGAGGCAAAACGACAGTACACAGACAAAGTGGAGACGCACTTCAACGGGTTGAGGCATCACTACAGACCCGGGTTCGATCCCAGGCTGTGTCACAGCCAGCCGTGACTGGGAGACCCATGAGGCAGCGCACAATTGGCCCAGCGTCATCCGAGTTAGGGGTGGGTTTGTCCTGTCCTTGTCCCATCTCGCTCTAGCGACTCCTTGTATCGAGCCGGGTGCCTGCAAGCTGAAAGTTGTATGGTGTTTTCGCCGACATATTGGTGCGGCTCACTAAGTGAACAGTGTCAAGAAGCAGTGCGGCTTGGCAGGGTTGTGTTTCGGAGGATCCACCAACCTTATTTGGCCATGCGTTAACAGAATATGGACTTTTAAAAGTGAGAATTTCACTGGACAGTTGCTTTAAAAATGCAACATTTTCTCTCAGCCTCAAGGCAGAATACGTACAGTAGCAGGGAATTAGCCTTAAAACTGCCAAATTTTCTCTCATCGTCATGGCAAAATGTGAAGAATACCATGAGAGGAGCAATAACAGAATAACAGAAAAAAAAATCTGCCCCATGGCAAAATGTGTAGAATTGCAGGACATTAGCTTTAAAACATTTTTTTTGGTCTCTCATAAAACAATTTGTAGAATAGCGTTATAAAACTGTACATTTTTCTCTCGCTCCACGGCGAAATGTGTTGAAACACAGGAAGTAAATGTTTCTTTTTTTGTGGGGTTCCACTTATCCTTCCACTTAGACTGTGTTTTCAAAACACCCCTCCAGAAAGGCAAAATAACTCATGTCAAACTGTGTAGAATTGCAAGAAATATATGTTTTATGTAAACAAAAAACAGGTTAAGGACTCAGAGTTTAATGTTTGTCCCTCCCAATATCTACACCATATTTTTGCCCTTGAGCCACAGAATGAACTAATACATCTGTGCGTGTGTTTGACATTACAGAGAAAATCAGACTTGCCCATAAAACATTCCTGAGACATTGTGAAAGAGAAAAATGGGGATAGGGGAGATGAGAGATTTGTTTTGTCCAGTAAATAAATGTGGATCTGAATGTTATTTCCTGTATGGGGAAACATTGTACACAATGAGTTGGAGGTATGCTTTTATCAATGCGGTTTAGCTCTCCCATCCATTCTTCTTACAGAAAAAAAACAAAGATTTATACATTAGAGAGCCGAGGTAGATCAGATCAGAAACCCCATTGGGCCAATTTATGTTAAAGCGAAACACAAAAATGCCTCTATCCTCTCTCCTGACAAACATACAATCCCCGTGACACGCGGCGGCCATTGCCCCCTGATCCCATCTGAAAAGAACATCTCCATCCCAAGCAGATTCACAGATGGAGCCAAATAGGAGAAAAAGAAAGGGAACGGTTGAAAGATAGCAGTATGGGAGGAGGGGTCCTTTTCTACTTGTTTGGTAGAGAATGAGACAAGTGTAGCAGGAAAACAAAGTCCACATGACATTTCTGGTTTGAAAGGCCTTTGAGTTAAGAATGAACGATGAAAAACTCTGTAGAAAATGTAAAAGTGTATGTTGGGGTTAAGGTAGCTAATGGAGAAAGAGGCAATAATACCCATTTACTTGGCTCCAGAAATCAGACATTTTCTACAGAGGCCTTATAAATAAAATAAGTCTCTCTCCCATCACTCCCTCACCATTTTCTCATAGACTGATTAGACCCCTGTTGGCTGTGTCTTCTTGCCACTTCAATATTGGATTTTCAGAGCCCACTCACGGTTGTTATTATTATTATCGCTAACTCTGAGACTCCATCAAGCGCACGGCTACCTGTGGACATGCGTGAAAATCGCCCCAAAATCCTAGTCTAAATGTAAATGGAGTTGGGTAATTGTTGTCTTTGTGGGGGTAGAACTTTTCTCATTGACAACACTTTTTTTTTTGTGTGGGGGGGGTATTTTTGAATTCTTTATTTGGGCTAATTTGGATTTAATGGCCTCGATGCATGGCGGAATTGTCACAGATAACTTGTCGAAATGCTTTTTTTTTAGGAGGCGCTTCAGCGGGCTATTTCTGCGAGTGCTTGGAATGGAATGAGGCAATAACATGGTTTCACTTCTTAAGCAACCGAGGAACTGTGTTTTATGTCAATGTGTTCTACATTTGTGAGTGTAATAATATTTCTGCCATTTATGTCTGAATCAACGTTATTTTTCACGGCGCGTTGTAAGGACGACATAAAACAAACCCAGTTGTCATTATTTCTCACGGCTCTTTTTTGTTGTTGTTTCTTTGACAATACCTGTTCTTCTGCATCTGCTTGTAAATTTGGAAGATCTTGGAAAAAGTCAAGCGGTGTGAATACTTTCTGAAGGCACTTATAAGTCTCATAATGAACCAGAAACTTACTTTCAACATAACCTCTGAAGAAGTTAGCTTTATCACCGAAATATAAACCACATTCCTCGTCAGTTATATTCCATGCCATGTACCTTGTAATATTAATTGATGGTCATTTTAACTGTAATAGAAACAAAGATTAAAAGTCCGTTAACATGAAGAGGGGACTTTTTGTTGAGTAGCGGAGAGAAGCAATAAACCGTTCTACCCTGTTTGATACGGAAATGGGAAATGGAAAATCTGTAAAATGATTGTCACCGACACAGATACCGATTAATGCTATCTCGGGTTTCTTCGTTACACAGCTCAGGCTTAGGGGGTTTGGCCGCTCCATTCTCAATCTCTTTCTTGCTCACACACACACACACACACACACACACACACACACACACACACACACACACACACACACACACACACACACACACACACACACACACACACACACACACACACACACACACACACACACACACACACACACACACACACACACACACACACACACAGGTCAATAGTCATGCTATACTGGGGCGCCATCTCCCCTACAACATGCTTCATGCGCTGGAGAGCCGCTGTTGATAAGACCCACCCAACATCATTTCAGTTCTCCAAAGCAGGACTGTCCAAGGAGGGCTATCTCCAAAAAGCTGCTATGCATCAGCTAGCCTGCTGTATCATTGATCTGCTTTCTCCTCCCAGCTCAAACATTCTCTGTTTGCCATGCCTTGGCAAATCCACTTTTGAAAACATTGCACTTCAATGAAGAGATTTGGAACTCTCTTTCTCTCTCTCTGATGAGAGGGTAAAGTTTCTACTCCCTCTCTCCAAGAAGAAACTGGTTTGGCTGTTGGCTACATGTTTACATAATCTCATGTTGATAAGGCAAACTATCTCTGCTGATAAGGTAGAAACTGTATCTCTGCTGATAAGGTAGAAACTGTATCTCTGCTGATAAGGTAGAAACTGTATCTCTGCTGATAAGGTAGAAACTGTATCTCTGCTGATAAGGTAGAAACTGTATCTCTGTTGATAAGGTATAAACTGTATCTCTGCTGATAAGGTAGAAACTGTATCTCTGTTGATAAGGTAGAAACTGTATCTCTGTTGATAAGGTAGAAACTGTATCTCTGCTGATAAGGTAAACTGTATCTCTGCTGATAAGGTAAACTATATCTCTGTTGATAAGGTAGAAACTGTATCTCTGCTGATAAGGTAGAAACTGTATCTCTGCTGATAAGGTAGAAACTGTATCTCTGCTGATAAGGTAGAAACTGTATCTCTGCTGATAAGGTAGAAACTGTATCTCTGCTGATAAGGTAGAAACTATATCTCTGCTGATAAGGTAGAAACTGTATCTCTGCTGATAAGGTAAACTGTATCTCTGCTGATAAGGTAGAAACTATATCTCTGTTGATAAGGTAGAAACTGTATCTCTGTTGATAAGGTAGAAACTGTATCTTTGCTGATAAGGTAGAAACTGTATCTCTTGCTTGTAACTTCACTCTTTATGTTTGATTACTTATAAGAACTGAGGTCGGGAAGTTTTATATACACTGAACACAAATATAAACACAGCATGTAAAGTGAGCTAAAACAAATATCCCAGAAATGTTCCATACGTACAAAAAAATTCTGTGCACAAATATCTTTACATCTCTGTTAGTGAGCATTTCTCCTTTGCATCTCCTGGCATATCAAGAATCCGATTAAATAACATGATCATTACACAGGTGCACCTTGTGCTGGGGACAATAAAAGGCCACTCTAAAATGTGCAGTTTAGTCACATAACGCCATGCCACAGATTTTGAGTGACCGTCTCAAATTTTGAGTGACCGTTCAATTGTCATGCTGACTGCAGGAATGTCCACAAGAGCTGATGCCAGAAAATTGTAATTTCTCCACCATAAGCCACCTTCAATGTTGTTTTAGAGAATTTGGCAGTACGTCCAACCGACCTCACAACCACAGACCACATGTAATGGCGTCGTGCGGGCGAGCGGTTCGCTGATGTCAACGTTGTGAACAGAAGTGCCCCATGGTGGCGGTGGTGTTATGGTATGAACAGGCACAAGCTACAGGCAACAAATACAATTGCATTTTTCATTGGCAATTTGAATGCACAGAGATACCGTGACGAGATCCTGAGGCCCATTGTCATGCCATTCATCTGCCGCAGTCACCTCATGTTTCAGCATGATAATGCACAGCCCCATGTCGCAAGGATCTGTACACAATTACTGGAAGCTGAAAATGTCCCAGTTCTCCCATGGCCTGCATACTCACCAGACATGTCAACCATCAAACATGTTTGGGATGCTCTGGATCGACATGTACGACAGCGTGTTCCAGTTCCCTCCAATATCCAGCAACTTGGCACAGCCATTGAAGAGGAGTGGAACAACATTCCACAGGCCACAATCAACAGCCTGATCAACTCTATGTGAAGGACATGTGTCGCGCTGCATGAGGCAAATGGTGGTCACACCAGATGGAAGCCTCTCCAATATTATCCAGGTAGAATCAGGAATTCCCCAAGGCAGCTGTCTAGGCCCATTACTTTTTTTAAACTTTACTAATGAATTTCCACTGGCTTAGAGGAAAGCCAGTGTGTCTATGTATGCGGATGACTCAACACTATACATGTCAGCTACTACAGCGACTGAAATTACTGCAACTCTTAACAAAGAGCTGCAGTTAGTTACAGAGTGGGTGGCAAGGAATAATTTGTACTAAATATTTCTAAAACTAAAAGCATTGTATTTGGGACAAAACATTCACTAAACCCTAAACCTCAGCTAAATCTTGCAATGAATCATTTGGAAATTGAACAAGTTGAGGAGAATAAACTGCTTGGAGTTCCCCTGGATTGTAAACTGTCATGGTCAAAACATATTGACACAACAGTAACTAAGATGGGGAGAAGTATGTCCATGATAAGGCGCTGCTCTACTTTTTTAACAGCACTATCAACAAGACAGGTCCTACAGGCCCTAGTTTCTACCTTCTTGACAGCACTGTCAACAAAGCAGGTCCTACAGGCCCTAGTTTTGTCGCACCTGGACTACTGTTCAGTCATGTGGTCAGGTGCCACAAAAAGGACTTGGTTCAGAACAGGGCAGCACGGCTGGCCCTTGGATGTACAGAGAGAGCTAATATGAACAATATGCATGTCAATCTCTCCTGGCTCAAAGTGGAGGAGAGATTGACATGCATCACTGCTTGTATTCATGAGAGGTATTGACATGTTGAATGCACCATGCTGTCTGTTTTGAACTACTGGTGCACAGCTCGGACACCCATGCATATATGCCACAAGAGGTCTCTTCACAGTCCCCAAGTCCAGAACAGACTATGGAAGGTGCACAGTACTAAATAGAGCCATGACTACATGGAACTCTATTCCACATGAAGTGGCTGATGCAGCAGTAAAATTACATTTAAAAACAGATTAAAAAAACACCTTATGGAACAGCGGGGACTGTGAAGCAACACAAACATTGGCACAGACATGCATACACGCACACGATAGCATACGCACTATACACACACGTACACATGGATTTTGGACTGTATATATTGTATGTGGTAGTGGTGGAGTAGGGGCTTGAGGGCACATGGTCTGTGAATGTATTGTAATGTTTTCAAAATTGTATTAACTGCCTTAATCTTGCTGTCGACATGCGCCTTCCCGAACACAGCAAAAAAATAAAAAAAATAAAATGTGAACGCAGCATATGTGAATAGAGCAAAAACAACACTTGAGTTCCTCGGCTAAGTTTTCTTAGAGAAAAGACATTTGTATTTCAATTTATGATGGATCACCATTAGCTGCTGCCAAGGCAGGTCATGGATGAGGTCAACAAACGTCAGTATGATGTGCCGTTCACGTTGTATTGCCGTGTTCGGAAGGTGCATGTCGACACAGACTAACTTTATCAGGCATTTGTGATACCCATGGCATCGGCCCACTGTTTTTCCCCCCCCCCGATAATATCTTGGCTTGTCATCTTGTCAAGCTCCCGTTTCGACTTTTTTCTCTCATGTGAAAAGGAATCCTCCTGTGTGGCTGTACTGTTGGTTGGCCTTCACTGGACAGTATTTGGATGAGGTCCTGGTATTCATTGGTGAGCTGGCTTATGAATGAACCATTAGACGGTTGGGCTTGGAATGGACAGAGAGTTGATTATTTTCAGTTATCCAAGGTCTGTTGCTGTCTGACAGTTGAGAAGTGAGCCAGAATCACCTTTGAATACATAAAAAGTGGTATACACCATCTTGGTCTCAGAGCTGTGAATTTTGATGAGCCATAAGCAAAGATTTTTGCCTTCAAATCTGGCTCCCGAATCAACAATAACATCCATGGTCATGTTCATAACGGTTAACTTGGACGTTGTGGTGGTTTCTGTAGTGTACAACATGCAGTTCATCATCATCATCATCATCATCATCATCATCATCATCATCATCATCAGAGCTTGGTGAGGTGTCTTGTTTATGTGGCTTTTTTGTCATCTTGTGACTGCACTTTATGCACTTTGTGTTTTTTGGGTGCTGTTGGGGTTGTTTTTCCAGCAGCTGGAGGGGTAGACTCTGTGGTTTGGGATCTACAGCAGAGCAGGCAGTGAGGACCAGAGCACAGAGGAGACATAAACACAAGGAAAAGCACTTTGACCTCTCCAACACTGCAGAAAGCTAACACAATACGATGCTCCGTCTCCTTATTAATTCAGCCACTTACTGGCGTGAGTAGTAAGTTCAACCAAACACACCAAACACACCCAGCTATTTACAAACACGTGACTGGCTCAACTGTTCTGGGGAACTACGGTAAGCTTCATAATGCTAAATAATGTGACAAGCCTTGGGGAAAATAACATTCCATTAGGGTTAGGGGTCATGTATAAAAATGCCCAGGTGCCCATTATTATTTTGGCAACCAATGGCTAGAAGAAGAGATCTCAGTGACTTGGAAAGAGGGGTCTCAAAGGAGAAAGGGGGGGTGAAAGGATGTATGTATGTGTGTGTGTGTGTGTGTGTGTGTGTGTGTGTGTGTGTGTGTGTGCGTGTGTGTGTGTGTGTGTGTGTGTGTGTGCGTGTGTGTGTGTGTGTGTGTGTGTGTGTGTGTGTCTCACTCACCAGATCTCAACCCAATTGAACTCTTATGGGAGATTCTGGAGAGGTGCATGAGACAGCGATTTCCATCACCAAATGGAATTTCTCTTGTGGAAGAATGGTGTCGGATCCCTCCAATAGAGTTCTAAGCACTTGTAGATTCTAAGCCAAGGTGCAATGAAGTTGTTCTGGCTGGTTAGGACACTTTTTTTAGGGGTATCCTTTATTTAGGGGTATACCCTTAATTTTGGTAGTTACCTGTATATACAGTATATGTGGGTGTGTCTGTTTAGGATGTGTGGGTGTGTGTTTGTTTAGGATGTGTGTGTGTGTCTGTCTAGGATGTGTGTGTGTGTGTGTCTGTTTTGGATGTGTGTGTGTGTGTGTTTGCGTGTCTGTTTAGGATTTGTGTGTGTGTGCGTGTGTGTCTGTTTAGGGTGTGTGTGTGTGTGTCTGGTTAAGATGTGTGTGTGTGTGTTTGTTTAGGATGTGTGTGTGTGTGTGTGTGTGTGTGTGTGTGTGTGTGTGTGTGTGTGTGTGTGTGTGTGTGTGTGTGTGTGTGTGTGTGTGTGTGTGTGTGTGTGTTTAGGATGTATGTATGTGTGTGTGTGTGTGTGTGTGTGTGTGTGTGTGTGTGTGTGTTTAGGATGTGTGTGGTGTGTGTGTCTGTTTAGGATTAGGATGTGTGTGTGTGTGTGTGTGTGTGTGTGTGTGTGTGTGTGTGTGTGTGTGTGTGTGTGTGTGTGTGTGTGTGTGTGTGTGTGTGTGTGTGTGTGTGTGTGTGTGTGTGTGTGTGTGTTTGTGTGTGTGACTATGTGTGGGCATGCTTTCCAACCTCACACCAATCACCCGACACACACACAGTCACACACACAGTCACTAAAGTCACACACAGTCACACACAGGCAACCATCATCATGCCAGATCCGTGTCGTCAGAGTGTGAAGAATTCAAAGTTAATTCAACCCCCTCGGGCAGCCACGAGTCCCCTGCTTTCCCAACTTTAACACGGTAACATCATGGAAATATGTGGTGGAGACAACTAGCAACCCTGACTAACCCCCCCCCCCCCCCTTCTCCACCTCTTCACTCCCCCTTAACCCCCTGTCCCCTCCAGCTTCCCAGACCGCCACCGCCCCACCTCTGTGGCAACTGCTGAGAGAGGACACCACCTTGTCGTTGTATTAGTGGCCATTTATTTCCTTTATTCTTTTTTTGTAAGATTGTATACGTTTTTTTTTTCTTCTCAAACAACACCTACAAACGACTTCATGTAGACCCACACAAACCTCAACGTCATCTCACCTGGCCAGACCCACCTGCTCAAACCCCCCTCATCCCCACACAAACCTCAACGTCATCTCACCTGACCAGACCCACCTGCTCAAACCCCCCTCATCCCCACACAAACCTCAACGTCATCTCACCTGGCCAGACCCACCTGCTCAAACCCCCCTCATCTCCAGCGCCCGCATCACTCTCTGCCACATGGTCTCAAACTGCACCGTTTTATTTCTCTCCATCGAACCACGCACTTTTCAATTTTAAGATAATAAAGCATTTGACCTTTCCATAGTGTTAACGATGGAGTACTGGTTTATTTCTATTTTTAAAAAAGAAAGAAAATTCAAGATTGATGAGAAAAGTATTGTCCAACTAACTGGGTATTTCACTGCACTCTCATTCTGTTATGTCTTGAAATGTTCAGACAGACGGATTAAAACATTTACATTGTAATACTTCTGACAGACAACTTTCTAACTCTGCCCATAACTTCTGGACTTTATGACATTTCCTGCTCTAAACTATGTAGAATATTGGCCTGTTGGGAACTACAACTCCCTATTACATCGCACAGTTTTGGCTTGATCTGATTTATCGCTAGAGAAACTGTGCAATGTGCACATTGAGCTAAAATTTAAAAAAAAAAACTGAACGAAATGGAATTCAAATAATTGAACCGATGTCAGTCAAAATGAAGAACAATTTGCTCACTTTTGGAAAGCATGAACCATATGACTCAGACAATGGTCTCACAATCAGTTAGAACAAATCTGTAACGACAGATTTCCTCCTCTTCGTCTGAATTCCATTTCCAGACCAATACGCAGCGTAGTAAGTGTCCATGGTTTTAATATAATAAACTGAACAAGATACAATACAAAATAACAAAAGTAAATCTAACCTAAACAGTCCCGTGTGGCACAAACACTGACACAGGAAACAATCCCCCACAAACCAACAGTGAAAAACAGGCTACCTAAATATGGTTCCCAATCAGAGACAACGCAAAACACCTGCCTCTGATTGAGAACCATATCAGCCCAATATGACAAACCTAAACATAGAAACACAGAACATAGACTATACCCACCCAGCTCACGTCCTGACCAACTAAATAAAGACTAAACAAAGGAAAATAAGGTCAGGAACGTGACAAAATCTTAAGCTCAGACACACAGGTAGGATTGTCAAACGTTTGCCTGCCGGCACTACTTAGCACCTCTGAACAGTATCTATTGTGTTTAGACGGAAGACCTTGGAAATCGTCAGCCACTCAACCTTGTTAAAATATTACAAATCATAAGGTGGCAGTAGCGTTGTTCGTCATATTTGTATCAGTGCCGGTCGGTATCGGTGCCGGTCGGTATTGGCGCCGGTCGGTATCGGGGCCGGTCGGTATCGGCGCCGGTCGGTATCAGCGCCGGTCGGTATCAGCGCCGGTCGGTATCAGTGCCAGTCACTGCTGTTTTAACCTGTTTGGGCTGCAGCCCGACACCGGTACACTTATGACAACAGCCAGCTCAAAGTGCAGGGCGCGAAATTCAAAAGATATTTTTTTTAAATATTTAACTTTCACAAATTAACAAGTCCAATACAGCATATGAAAGGTACACATCTTGTGAATCAAGCCAACATGTCCGATTTTTAAAATGTTTTACAGGGAAGACAAAATATGTAAATCTATTAGCTAACCACGTTAGCAAAAGACACCACTTTTTTAACTCCATCAGTTTCTTACTCCATCACTAGCTATCACAAATTCGACCAAATAAAGAAATAAATAGCCACTAACCAAGAAAAAACTTCATCAGATGACAGTCTGATAACATATTTATTGTATAGCATATGTTTTGTTCGAAAAATTTGCATATTTCAGGTATAAATCATAGTTTACATTTCAGCTACAATCAGAAATTGCACCGAAAGCAGCCATAATATTTACAGACACCAACGTCAAATACCTAATTACTCATCATAAAACATTTCTGAAAAATACATAGTGTACAGCAATTGAAAGACAGGCATCTTGTGATTCCAGACAATATTTACGATTTATTAAATGTTTTACAGCGAAAACAAAATGTAGCGCTATATTAGCGTAGCCACAATAGCCAGAAACACTTGGGCGCCCACGACCAGTTCACATGCACGACAGATATTAGAAATAGCATCATAAAATGTTTCCTACTTTTGGTGATCTTCCGTCAGAATGTTGGACAAGGTGTCCTTTGTCCAGAAGAGTCGTTGTTTTGATCTGGAACGGCAAATATCCCTCTTCATTTAGCATGGGCACTTGCCAAGTGGTACGGATCTCTCCAACGTAAACAAAGTCAGAGAACGGAACACGGCAAAACTCCCGAAAAAATTTAAATAATCTGATTAAACTATATTGAAAAAACATACGTTACTATGATATGGTCACATGTATCAAATAAAATCTAAGACGGAGATGTTAGTCGTTCATAACGACAGCTAAACAGAAGGCATATCCATGTCCAAGTCGCGCGCTTCAGAGTACCGGAAGTGGACGGTCACGTCAAAGAAATAGCTTTTATTCCACCTCAGACCAAGATAAACACAAAATTTCTTCTCTCACATCCTCTTGACACCCAGAGGAAGGCGTAAGAAGTGTACGTAGACTCTTACGTATCATGACCATGTATAGGCAGGAAGTTGAACAGAGCATATATTTCTGACATTCCACTTCCTGGTCAGGAAAAGTGCTGCATAATGAGTTCTGTTTCACTCAGAGAAATAATTCAAACGGTTTTAGAAACTAGAGAGTGTTTTCTATCCAATAGTAATAATAATATGCATATTGTACGAGCAAGAATTGAGTACGAGGCCGTTTGAAATGGGCATCTTTTATCTGGCTACTCAATACTTTCCCTTGCAGCCATAACAAGATTACGTGGACCAAATATTTTTTTAGGAGCATGGCCTTATTTCTATTACAGCGTATTGGATGACTGTCCATTCATATTCTATTCACCCAACTCAATGTAACAATGATAGATTTAGACTACTTCATGATTCTCAAATTTTCTGAATACGGCCAATAGCCTTAATGTTTAGCTAGATAGCTAACATTAGCATATTGGCTAACTAGCTAAGGACACTGCTCTAACTCGCCAGTTACCAGAGGCAGCTATTTAAATGTAAACGAGCTAATCCATTGTGATTTTAATTATAATTTCAATACTAGCTACAGTGGTTTGCTCGCTTGGAAGAAGTATTTAGTGTTGTGTGTATTGAGTCTGTGCACTTAGCTAGCTACCATCCCATATGCTGTATTGCAAATAAAGTGTGACTGGCTGGATCTGTGGATCTACAGAGACAATGCCCCCTTTTTTCATGTGTTTTTATTGTCTCCCCCACATGGGTGTTCCTGCTCTCTGATTTGCTCAAAGTCAAGTTGTTGACCACTGACGAGCATTGCGATCATACAAGTAGAATGGGTAAGTTCGTCGCTTCCCGGGTCGGCACGCAGCATGTACCGATTTTGTTCTAGCAGGAGAAAGTACAGCCTCCTACTGTGATATGTACCTATCGTCGGTCTATCGGCAGTCTATCTGCGGCCTATCTGTGGTCTATCAGTGGCCTATCTGCGGCTTATCGGTGATCTATCTGCGGCCTATCGGTGGTCTATCTGTGGCCTATAGTTGGTCTATCTGCGGTCAATCAGCAGCCTATCAACGGTCTATCTGTGGTCTATCTGTGGTCTATCGGCAGTCTATCGGCGGTCTATCTGCGGCCTATCTGCGGTCTATCGGCGCCCTATCGGTGGTCTATCTGTGGTCTATCGGTGGTCTATCTGCGGCCTATATGCGGTCTATCTGTGGCCTATATGCGGTCTATCTGCGGCCTATCAGCGGCCTATCAGCGATTTATCTGTGCGGTCTATCAGCTGCCTATCAGCGGTCTATCTGCGGCCTATCAGCGGTCTATCTGCGGTCTATCAGCGGCCTATCAGCGGCCTATCAGCGGCCTATCTGCGGTCTATCGGCGGTCTATCTGCGGCCTATCTGCGGTCTAATCTGCGATCTAATCTGCGGTCTAATCTGCGGCCTATCTGCGGCCTATCGGCGGTCTATCTGCGGTCTATCTGCGGTCTATCGGCAGTGAGATCTTGGTTTGTTTCATGATTTAGCTGTTTGCAGAATGTAGTGGCCATTCACTTCTTACTAGTTTTGCACTAGATGCAGTAGACCGCAAACCTGGGTTGAAATACTATTTGAAATGATTTTTAAATATTTTATTTATGTTCAATTGAGCTTGCCTGACTTAATGGACCAACTGAATAGTTCAAAAATGGTGTAAACCCCAGGCAGACGAGAGCAAACGCTGAAACATTTAAAATAGTATTTGAACCCAGGTCTGGTAGACAGCAGGGTGCTGAGGAGGAACTCTAATTGCTTCCTAAGGGCACAGTGGCCTTGATTTGATTAAACCTGATCCCTGCATATCAGACGCCTTCTAAAGCCCCTGGCGTCATCATTATCTCTCCCATCAAGCTGCTCCAAAATGGCTTCTTTTGTTACCCTCCATGTGAGTGACCGGCAGAGTTAGAGGTTGCCAATCACTGTTTTAATCAGTCAGTGTAATTTAAAAGGGATTAGTTCGGCAAACTTGGTGATATATTTTTTATCAGGTTGAGTTTACTGTAAGCTTGGCGTTTACACAAGTACAAACAAGTACACACATGAATGCACACAGGAGCACAAACACCGACCTATCAAGCTGGCGGAACTCCGTCTATGTTTACTGATAAGGTCTGATAAAGAAGTGTGTCATTGACCGAGGCGAGTTTGAGCAATGCCCCATGAAACGGAAAGTAAGCCTCGGGGTTAAGATCGGATAAGGTAATTGACTGCTGTTTTGACAGGGTTCCCTCGGTCTCCCATTGAAGGTCCAGTCTAAGTCCACTGTCACCAAGGTTAATGATTTGAGCCTAGACGGTAATTAAACATTTATATTGGGAAACCGAAGCCCTGATATATCATGTGACTTCAGTCCCAAATGCAGGCTCTGACTGTCGGGCTCATCTTACCCCTCTTCCCAAATTCTGCACCCCTCATCAAGCTTCTCTGTGTCCAGACCTTCACAAGGGACCAATAACCCCTGGACGGTGCTCTGCTTTCGTCTGCTCCACTCTTGGTCCTGGCATTGCGTGGTATGCACATTCTACCAATGTCAGGGGCTGCTACAATGCTTCAAACTTGGCATATGATGCTCATAAAATCGTGAATTTCCCCTTGCAGATTACCAGCGTTTATGGACCAGGATTTATTTCGATGCAGAGGACAAAATACTTTAGCCGCTGTGGTTGCAGGAAGCTGGGTTGATCATTACCCGCAGGTTAACGTAATTGATTCTGTGGATCTGTACATTGTGTCAGCTCAAAACGTCCAGGAAGCATATCCCTGCTTAACAGTGTCCTGAAACACAGAAATGCCCTATAACAAGGCCTTTATAAGGTATTTTGAAAGATTCAGCCTACCGACATGACCCTTGGATACTCTTGGAGACATCTGTTCACTATGCAGAAGTTGACCAATGGAAAAAGGTGTTTTGTGTCACCGTTTCGCCACAAGGCAAACCCACTCCTACATTCTCCAAACTTTTCTCCAGACCAAGTATTTGAATAATGTAAGACCCAAAACAATATATGGACTGATGTGGTTCTTGTAACGAGTAACGATTGACCACCAAGCTAGTATAATGAAAACATAGTATATCCTTACAATTCTCTCACTCACAAGGCACTAGAAAAGATACATCTGTATATCCCTTTATCAATAGAAGCTCCATCAGTTGGGGTTACTATAGCAACACTGTTCCTTAACCACATAAAAGTCTAAGCCCTGTCTAATAAGTATAGTAGAATATATAACACAAAATTATTTGATGATAAATTCTTTTGGGGGGGCTTTACTGCTATTAGCCCACACAAACGCACTGAATAACAGATTCACTACATGAAACAACTGATAGCCCCCCTCCAAAAAACATTTTAAAGGAAGTTTGTTCTGAAGTGTATGTCCTATATCTGAGAGATACTGTATAAGAAAGATCACGAAACATATATATATATATATTTTACATTTGTTTAACCCCTTATTTTTGGCACTAAACAGTCTCCATATATTCAGCGTACTTCCATAAATGTGTTTGTGAGAGTCTCACCTTTCCACAGAGGGGTCATACTAGTGCGTAGCCCAAACTGTTCAGACGTTACAGACAGAAGTTTGCAGTTTAGCTGTACCGACTTCATAAGATTCCCAAGACGCTTGTGGGGGTCGTAGAGCAAAACAGAGAACATCATAGCGGCACATCTCACCATAGAGGGGTCGTAATAGTTTTTTTAGGCCAAACCGTTTGGACGATATAGATGATTTTGTCTCATGGTCTCAGAGTCAACTTCCACCCCAGATACGGAAGTGTTACATAGGCAGATGCAGTGGATTGAGACGCATCCAATGCAAAAAAACCTAACAAATATCTCTAGCTTAAACAGGCAGATTTGTATGGGGATTTGTATTATGCTAATTCAATTTCAGTGGGGGTGTGAACATCGACCTGGGGGGGGGTTTAACATCCTATAATACCTATTCCCTCAAGATCTGTTCACCTGCTCTGTTCTTCCCCTGTTCTACCGTCTTAAATGTACCTTATTGGTGTCGGTACGAGCCCCTGAGGAGACAACCATTTTAATATGTATGGCTAGCAATGGCTAGGGGAGGAAATGCTAGCACGTCGGACATAGCCAATGGCCTTGTAGATTGATTATCATAGCACGTAAGGCATAGCCAATGGCCTTGTATATTTTTTAATACCATTCTTCCATTGTCTACACTAGGGAGTTGCGAGATGCACAATGTGAACCTGGAGGGGGGGTGGAATCTGTTGAAGACTACACTACAGAGATCAATATGCTGCGTGAAACCATGGAGCTCCAGCACGAACCCCCAGGGCCTTGTCATATAGGGAACATATCCTCTGTTCTTGTATAAAAAAAAAAGGCTCTTTAATGGTAGCAATCACATAACAAACTGGAACAGGCCTCAAGTCTGGTCTGGTCTGAATCTCTACCAAAATTCGTGTCATGATTTTAAAGCCTACTGCAGTCTAACTCTAAGGCTTCGTCCTTGAGTGAAACATGGCTCGGACAGAGATCAACCAGGATGTGCATCGTAGCTCAAAAGGAAGAAAAAAATAGACAGAAGGAGCTAAAGGGAAGACAAAACGGAGGCTTTACTTTAGAGTTAAAATTATACAGGCAGGATGTGTCTGGTTCCCAGTAGCCTCCTCTCTCCTCTGGTTCTCCTCTATAAGTCTGTCCCCTTGTTTGGCTGTGGGATAGATGGGGATTTGGGTTTCTCTGAGAAGGGAGATTGCACAGACTGACACGTCGGTAGAAAGGCAACTGGGCGAGGTGCACCCACAGTGGATGTAACCTAAGACAGTCCTAGGGTGGATCCTAAACGGCATACTATTCCCTAATACTGTACTACTGTTGACTAGAACCGCTATGAGCCCAAGTCAACAGTAGAGCACTACAGAGGGAATAGAGAGCCGTTTGGGACTCAGCCACCTAGTCTATCTAGGTTAATTTGTGGATTAGAAGGACAGGTGTTTTCTGCCGTGTCGAGGGACAGGCGTACACCCGAGACTCAGGAAGCAAGCAATGACAGGAGCGGCGGCACAGCGTGAAATCACTACATCAGGCGTCCTCTTGAGTTACCTGGCGTAAAGCAGCGACGAACGCATTTAGTAGAGTAATCTCAGCTTGTATTACACGGGCTTAGTCGTCTTTACCAGTTTGGTGTACAGCATTACGGTGTACTGTTAAATGGATTTGTACACTAATGGGCTACTGCGTCTATTGTTGTCAATCCATTGAAAATGTATTCTGGCTCAGTTTCACCCAATTCCTACTCCTTCTCCCAAATCCTTCTGCTAACAAATACAGACAAATACACCCGTACCTGTAAATCCTTCTGCTAACAAACACACAAATCCAGACAAACACACACTTACCTCTATTCTCCCCGTCCATTCTGTCCCCTCATAATGCTCTCAGCCTGATCAGAAAGGCCAGTGTTTTGTGAGGGCGGGCTTAAGGCCTTAATTAGCAGCATCCGAGTGAGACCCTTGTGTATACAAGTCTTTGTGTTCAGTCCTCAGCGAACAGCTCCTCAATTAATAGGTCGTCAGTTGGAGAGAGATAATGCTTAGAGGAAACCATTAGCAGTAAAAGTGACAGTTTGTTACATTGTGACTCCAGCAGTCCCCCCCCCCAAAAAAAACATATTTCTGTCTCTTTGTTCAGCGTTCTTTCAATCCTGAGGATGGGTGTATTTCTACCAATCCTTTCTCACCTTTTAAAAAGTTTTGTTAAGCGAACATGATAATGGTGTGTTTGTGGTTTACATAGTCTATAAAGGTGTCACGCCCTGACCTTAGTTTTCTATATTTTCTGTATTATTTTGGTCAGGTCAGGGTGTGACGAGGGTGGGTATAGGTGTGTTTGTCTTGTCTAGGGTTTTTGTTTATCTATGGGGATTTTGTATGTCTAGGTAATGTAGGTTTATGGTGGCCTGAATTGGTTCCCAATCAGAGGCAGCTGTTTATCGTTGTCTCTGATTGGGGATTCTATTTAGGTTGTCATTTTCCATTTAGGTTTTATGGGTAGTTGTCTATGTGGAGTTGCATGTCAGCACTCATTCTATTTAGCTTCACGGTTGTTTTTGTTACTTTGTTAGTTTGTTCAGTGTTCCTTTAATTAAAGAAGAATGTATTCATATCACGCTGCGCCTTGGTCTCCTCAATACGACGAACGCGACAAAAGGTGGCTCTTTCTACCAAACAAATGTGCCTTTGAGTCCCTTTGATATTTGAACTAGAACTTGTACAACAAAATAGAATTTAAAAACCTGTTTTATTAAATGAAGTGCTATTTAATATAGACCACATGGAGAAATTAATAAATGTGTTTTTTTAATATGAATAAAGACTTCAGCATTTTGACATGTCCCTCTGTGCATAAACTCTGACGTATAGGAAGATTTTAACCCACTAAACCCCAACATTTATCCATCTTTTCACCATCATTCTAAAGCCCTAGTTCTTTTGTTGCTTTGACAAAGGCATTTCTGAAGATTACTATTTATGTAATGTGATTAGTAATTAACGGACTGTCTGTCTCTCATTTTAAGGTCAACCCTGTTACATGAACTGAACTCTGGTGAAGCTATTCCTTTCAAAATCTTTTTTCAGAATAAACATCTACTGTAATAGTTAAATCATAGTGTAAAAGCATGTGAGCTGGTTCTACTGTGTGTTGTGGTGGAAATCTGAGTGGGTCGAGCGTAACACGTCAACCCCTGTTACCCACAGAAAGACAGGCTAGACATTTTTTAACAATTCCACTTTTTTTGTGTGTGAAGCGATGCATTCAATTGCCACTCCTTGTTGCACACGACAAGCTTCTATTCTGTCTTTCAGAAGTGGATTCATGGCTGATTTAAGATTAAATCGTCAACCCTGTTATGGTCAACCATGTTACTTTATTTGGCAATTTAATAGCCACTTAGACACTTTTTTTTGACCAATTTACACTTGTTGGAACGACCCATGTAAAGCCCAAGTCAACATAAGTCTCTAAAAACCTTCTAGATATTCAAGTACAATCATGACCACAAGCTTTCTCTCCTCCTCCACCGGAAAACAATAATAAAACGCCTGACAAAGCCCCCCCAATGGAGACCGTATCCAAATCCAAAGGGGCCATTCGGTCAACTGGGGAATAAACATTTTTAAAATAAAAAAATAAAAAAATAAATAATGCTCAGAAACAACGCCAATGGTTTTGGAATCAGCCGAGCGAGAGAGAGAGAGAGAAATGGAAAGAGGTAAAAGGAGGGATAGAGAGAGGTACTGACTAGTGTGTGTATCGTTGGCAGCCCCTTCTCCCTCTATGCCCTCCCTCTCTCCCCATCAGTTCACACAAGGCCTTTTGAAAACGTTTTAACAGGTTTACGGCAAGCAGATTCATTTAACATTACATTAGACTGCAGGAGGCCTGGACCGTTGCTTCTGAACCAGGTGGGAAATGAAAGAGACAGAGAGAGAGTGAGAGAGAGTGAGAGAGAAAGTGAAAGTGAGAGTGTGAGAGAGAGAGAGAGTGTGAGAGAAAGAGTGTGAGAGAGAGAAAGAGACAGAGACAGAGACAGAGACAGAGAGAGAGAGAGAGAGAGAGAGAGAGAGAGAGAGAGAGAGAGAGAGAGAGAGAGAGAGAGAGAGAGAGAGAGAGATGTGGTGGAAGTCCAAGATTGAACCCACAACTGAAAACACCCAAACAACCACCTCTGTAGACATACTATGACAGTCAACAATGCAAGGAGTTCAAACTACCATGTTGCTAATCCTGCCTGTCATTAACTGTGTATTTATAACGCTGTGTAACACTCCACGGGACAAGCTGACACGATGAAGATTAAGCTGCTGTGTATATAAACATTGCTCGTTACAGTATTAGCGTCCTGTCAACTGAGCGGCCTTGTTGATGTAACCAATAGGTCTGATGTCGTGCGACGTCAACGTTTTCGATATAACCAATAGGTCTGATGTCACGTGAACGAAGCTAGTAATTATACAGTGACACTTTTATGTCCGTTGAAAACTGAAACTTTGAGATGAAGTCGATGCGTCTTGGTTGTATGTGGGACTTTGGAGGGACAAAGCCAAGCTTAGTCATCTACACTCCGTTGATGCAAGGCTTTATTAGGGCAACTGACCAGGGTTCCATTCAGGTCAGCGAACAAGTTTGTTGAATACTTTTGGACTTTGCGCATTCCAATTGGAACGCCCTTCTCTAGAGAGTTCTCACCATGGCAACTGGATCAACATCTGTCCCAGGTGCACAATTTGAGATTCTTGCAACATTTGTCAACTTCTGTCTAAAGGCATGCAATACAGCAGGAATTCCAGTCCAAGATTAAGAAATAAAAAATGTTTTCAGATGGTACAGAGTGTTACGAGCTTGAACACAGTGAAATAGAAATTATGTATTTAGATCTCTGTAATTCCTCATAGACCTATCTGACTGTCTTAGCTCGACAGTCTGGTCCGACCCATGATTAAACATATCCCCTATGGTCCCCAAGCCCCTTTATCAAACGTACCTTCGATTTGTTGACATTGAGGGGTCGGTTATTTTTCTTGCCACCATTCTGCCAGGGCCTTCACCTTCTCGTCATTGTTGGTAATCAGGTCTACCACTGTTGTGTCATCTGCAAACTTGACGATTGAGTTGGAGATGTGCTTGGCCACGCAGTCATGGTGAAAATTCTAATTAAATGCCTGATGTGTCTCTGGAAGGAGAATCTCGCCCTGAACTTGTCTACTTCAGGGACTGAACATTAGCGATATGCTCGGAAGCAGGGGATGGTATGCACGCCTCCTGAGTCAGACTAAAAGCCCACTCCATATTCCTCTTCTCCGTCGGTGCAGATCTTGGGATGAGTGGAAATGCCTCGGGGGGTATGAACAAAGGAACCAATTCAGGAATGTCGAAATGCTGGTGAGTGACCACTGATCACATATCCAAAAGTTATTTTTAGCTGTAGATAATAATGCAAGAAACGTTCTGAGCAAATAATGTAAGATACAACACAAAATAATATATATACTGCAAAGTTGGCTAGGAGCTAGGAACAGGGCGACCATGTCTGTCGGTACAATATTTAAGCCTACGTGTGCAGTAGTGTCATGGAACAAGATAAGCAATTTATGATATCATGCTTCTGACCCGATCCTATTTAGAGATATTGTTGTGAGTTTAAAAAGCAGATAGTTAAAAAAAAAATGTTTAATTTAAAATTGTACACGCTTTTTCTCCCCAATTTCGTGGTATCCAATTAGTAGTAGTTACTGTCTTGTCTCATCGCTGAAACTCCCGTACGGACTCGGGAGAGGCGAAGGTCGAGAGCCATGCGTCCTCCAAAACACAACCCAACCAAGCCACACTGCTTCTTGACACAATGCACATCCAACCCGGAAACCAGCCGCACCAATGTGTCGGAGGAAATACCGTACACCTAGCCACCTGGTCAGCGTGCACTGCGCCCGGCCCGCCACAGGAGTCGCTAGTGCGCGATGAGACAAGGATATCCCTGCCGGCCAAACCCTCCCTAACCAGGATGACGCTGGGCCAATTGTGCGTCGCCCCATGAGCCTCCCGGTTGCAGCCGGCTGCGGCAGAGCCTGGGCTCGAACCCAGAATCTCTGGTGGCACAGCTAGCACTGAAAAAAAACACAAAAAACAGATTATTTTCATTTAAAGTGATTTATTCGAAAGATTCAAAATCTATGGGTTTAAAGTGAGAACGTAAATAGCTTAATTCACAATACAATTTCTTCTGCTATTTCTGGAGAAGTGCAAATATGATCTGGTAGATGGTTCCACAAAGTATGTATATTTGAAAGGGCATTCGGGAAAGTACTCAGACCCCTTGACGTTTTCCACATTTTGTTATGTTACAGCCATATTCTAAAATGTATTCAATCGTTTTTTTCTCACCAATCTACACACCCAAAATGGCAAAACAAAAAGTTCTTATTTTATTTTTGCAAATGTATAAAACAAAATATATATTTAAATATCACAAGTATTCAGACTCTTTACTCAGTACTTTGTTGAAGCACCTTTGGCAGCGATTACAGCATCAAAGCTTCTTGGGTATGACACTATAAGCTTGGCACACCTGTATTTGGGGAGTTTCTCCCATTCATCTCTGCAGATCCTCTCAAGCTCTGTCAGGTTGGATGAGGACCGTCACTGCATAGCTATTTTCAGGTCTCTCCAGATGTCACGTTCTGACCATAGTTCTTGTGTGTTTTGCTTGTTTTAGTGTTGGTCAGGACGTGAGCTGGGTGGGCATTCTATGTTGTGTGTCTAGTTTGTCTGTTTCTATGTTTGGCCTAATATGGTTCTCAATCAGAGGCAGGTGTGTTGTGTTGTCTCTGATTGGGAATCATATATAGGTGGCTTGTTTTGTGTTGGAGTTGGTGGGTGGTTGTTTCCTGTCTTTGTGTTTTCTCTGCACCAGCTAGGACTGTATCGGTTTGCCACATTTTGTTATTTTGTATCTTATCGTTTTATTAAACATGTTGAGCACTGGCTACGCTGCGTGTTGGTCCGATCCCTGTTACACCCTCTCTTCTCGTGAAGAGAGGGAAGGCTGCCGTTACACCAGAGATATTTGATCAGGTTCAAGTGAGGGCTCTGGCTGGGCCCTCAAGGACATTCAGAGACTTGCCCCGAAGCCACTCCTGCGTTGTCTTGGCTGTGTGCTTAGGGTCGTTGTCCTGTTGGAAGGTGAACATTCTGAGCGCTCTGGAGCAGGTTTTCATCAAGGATGTCTCTGTACTTTGATATTTTAACCTTTATCTTGATCCTGACTAGTCTCCCAGTCCCTGCCGCTGAAAAACATCCCCACAGCATGATGCTGCCACCATCATGCTTCACCATAGGGATGGTGCCAGGTTTCCTCCAGACATGAAGCTTGCCATTCAGGTAAAAAAGTTTAATCTTGATTTCATCAGATCAGAGAACCTTGTCAGAGACCTTTAGGTGCCATTTGGCAAAATCCAATGGAATTTACCACAGGTGGACTCTAATTAAGTTGTAGAAACATCTCTACGATGATCAATGGAAACAGGATGCATCTGAGCTCAATTTGAAGTCTCATAGCAAAAGGGTCTGAATCCTTATGTAAATAAGGTATTTATGTTTTTTATTTATACATTTGCAAAAATGTATAATCACCTGTTTTCACTTTGTTATTATCGGGTACTGTGTTTGTAAAATATTACATTTTCAAGCTGTTTAACAGGGAGTGGACATTCCCTCTTTAACTTTAAATTTAACTTTTAAAATAATAAAAGTTCAACTTCAATTAATAGCCTGAGCATTTATTTGCTTAAATCACTGAAAATATCAGGCGCTTATTAGAGACAGGCACTTATTTTAGCGATGCGTCTATTTCCTTAATGCAGCAAGAGTGTGCAAAGCTGTCATCAAGGCAAATGGTGGCTACTTTCAAGAATCTCAAGTATAAAATATATTTTGATTTGTTTAACACATTTTTGGGCTACTACATGGTTCCAAATGTGTTATTTCCTAGTTTTGATGTCTTCACCATTATTCTGCAATGTAGGAAATAGTACGAATAAAGAAAAACCCTGGAATGAGTAGGTGTGTCCAAACTTTTGACTGGTACTGTATATATTAAAATAAAAATCCTTGACGGAATAATCATTCTCTTTTTGACTGTATTTTCGGCAGTTCTTTAATCGCCATTAGAGGGCGATCGGTCGATTTCTCTGGGTTTGTTTTTGACGGTGTTTGTGCTTGCCAGTTAGCAAGTAATTTTCAGCTGTTAGCAGCCAGCCAAAGGCTAGCAGTTTCTTACATATTGCCTATAAAAACAGACGATTGCCATACTTTCTTCAAGTCAATACTGAATTATTTAAAGCCCGGATCCGCAAGTGTATTTTTTCCAATAGAAGGCACCCAACTGCTTGTGTTGTGAGAAAGACAAAATATAGTTTAAACAAAAACATGGGGTTTGGCCCAGTCGCTGGGCTGGCCTTGGGGAAAGGTGTGACTTTGTGCTAAATCAAACAACCTTAATTGTGCCTCGCTCTGGGAGCCAGTGGAGTGAGAGGAATCCTCTCTAGTTGCTACTACTGCTGCCAGACTCAAACACAGCAGACACAGCCAACACACACTGCCAAGTGACAAAGTCACACATAAATGGCCAACGTTCTCCTGTTAAGGCCAGTGTTGATATTGTTGCCTTTAATCAAGTTAGTCTGCTATCTACTTGCTATCTAACGTTAGCTGCTAACCTTTGTGTGTTCAACACTGTAGCTGTAAGCAAATATTAGCTAGCTAGGTAGCTAAGATATTTCCATGTTATAGCACATGTTTATGGAAAACAGATGGAAGACAGAGTCGACTGTGCTAATTAGGTATCTGCGTGTCTGAACACCTGTCTATACATGGATGACGGATGCCACAAATGTGTTGTCACTGAAAAATATTGTCAGCCTCAACGGTGTTAAAACCAATGATATATACAAACCCTGGATAGCTGATGTATGTATTAACCTTGGCTTTGTAGCCACCGGTCGGCCATATTGGCACTCCCCAGTTAGAGCAGTCCTCATAGGAATGCATGTAATTCTACAGCATTTCAATTAAATGTTTCATGGACAAAAATACATGCATCTAAGTTGTGTTTATGTAACAGTATAGCTTCCGTCCCTCTCCTCGCCCCTGCTTGGGCTCGAACCAGGGACCCTCTGCACACATCGAAAACAGCCTCCCACGAAGCATCGTTACCAATCGCTCCACAAAAGCTGCAGCCCTTGCAGAGAAAGGGGAACAACTATTTCAAGGTCTCAGAGCGAGTGACGTCACCGATTGAAACACTATTAGCGCGCACCCCGCAAACTAGCTACCCATTTCACATCGGTTACATTTAGTTCTAGTGGGGAAAGTAAATTAGTCCCCCCCCCCACAAAAAGGAAAATATTTGAATATATTCGTACATTTTTTATTTGTATGTTTAGCTCACATAATATTAAAATAAAAATATGAATTAAGGCGACTGTAATATAATAAATGTGTCAAAAACGAATGTAGACATTAAAATGCATTTCTACAACTTCCAAAATATGTTTTATACTGGAGAAGAAGTACCAAGATGGCTGCTTCAATACAGCACCCCCTGTCAGTCATCCGGCGTTTATATACAGTGCCTTCAAAAACTATTAATTCCCTTTGACTTATTCCACATTTTGTTGTGTTACGGCCTAAATTCAAATTGGATTAAATAAATACAAAATCTCACTCATCTACACACAATACCCCCCATAATGATAATGTGAAAACATGTTTTAGAATTGTTTACAAACTTATTGAAATTAAATACATGAATATCTCATTTACATACGTATTCTCACCTCTGAGTCAATACATGTTGGAATCACTTTTTGGCAGCGATTACAGCTGTGAGTCTTTCTGGGTAAGTTTCTAAGAGCTTTGCGCAACTGGATTGTACAATGTTTGCAAATTATTTTTTTTTTTTAAATTAATCAAGCTCATCAAGTTGGTTGTTGATTGGTTGTTGATGAAGATATTTCAGCTTAATTTTTTATGTCTAAAACATTATTCCACTTTGACGTTATGGGGTATTGTGTGCATGCCAGTGACACAACATCTGCATTTCATAGATTTTAAACTCTAAACGTGTAACACAAAAAGTCTTGGGATGTGAGTACTTTCTGATTGGTTAAAAAAACTAAGGTCTACCACCATCTAATTAGCATAATTCCCATACAAATCTGCCAGTGTAGGTTAGATACTGTATATATATATTTTTTAAATTGGATGCATCTCAATTAACCGCATCCGACTATATAACACTTCGGTATCTGGGGTGAAAGGTGACAGAGCTTGAGCTATGTTTGTCAGACCATTGGACATCCCGAAAATCGGTCTTCTCACAAAATAGTCTGTAGCGTCTGAACGGTTTGGCCTACAAAAACTATTATGACTCCTCTATAGAAAGATGAGACTCTCACAAACACAATGGTTTTCTCCATTTTGCTACGACCCCGACAAGCATCTTGGGACTCATTTGAAGTTGGTACAGCCGATCTGCCATCTTCTGTTTGTAGCGTCTCAACAGTTTGGGCTACACACTAGTATGACCCCTCTGTGGAAACGTGAGAAACCCGAAAACACATACCCGTCATTTGTTTTGCTCTAGGATGCCCACAGGCATCACAACACCCATCTGAAGGTCCCCCGGTAACAGTTGAAAATAAGGGGTTAAATACATGGAAAACAATTCCTGATCGTTCTTATATCTCTGATAGAGGACAGAAACTTCAGAACAAACTTCCTTTAGATTTTTTCGGGGGGGACTAGCTGTTCCATGTAGCAAATCTGTTATTCAATGCGTTGGTATGGGCTAATAGCAGTAAGGTCAAAATGTGTTTTTCATTAAATAATTGTTGTATATATGTTTTTATACTTCAAGGGGTCTTACAAATCTAAATCAAACAGCTAAATAATCCTTGGCATGACCTTATCAAAACAGTTCCATATACCTTAGTATAACCCCCCACGTCTTAAACTGGGTTTAGGTAATTTAAAACAGTGTACAGTAAGTTATTTAGGTGTGATATGAAAGTAGAAGGCATTATGTTTCCAGAACCATATCATAATGGTTAATCAATTCATGTTTAATATGGACTATTTGGCCGTTTTGACTGCAAGAGCCAATTCGCCTCTCAACAGAACATGTAAAGGTCCTTTGACTATAAGGCTTAACATTAGGCTCCTTTTAGTCCAATACTGGGCTAGGTTGAAGGTAAGCACTTCATAGTACTGTATACACTCCACTTTCACAACAGTAAGTCAGTGTTACAACAGTGTCTTTTTACAAAGGATAAGGTGTGCTGTACCCAATGTAACATGTGACATGCTAATGTAACCATTATATTAGTCTACCAATAACTCATCTTCATTCAGATAAAGCCATTGTTTGATAAACGCCCATAGCCTGATTAAAAAAGACTAAATTTGAATTGTATTCATTCAGGGGAGCCCAATTGAGACCTGGGTCTCATTCTCCATGGTTCCTTGAGAACAATCAAATCACAAATCAACATAATTCAATAAAACAATATGCAGATACAGCAGTGACAGATACACTGCGTTTTAACAACACAAAAATAAAGTATTACAATCAACCAAAACACTCGCAAACCTCAGTGAGTTCATTCCTCATCAGTGTCTAAACTGTTCTATTGGCACCAGGGGTTAAAGATGTAATGAGGTTTGTGAATTATTCCAAACATGGGGGGGTTAAATCAGCAGTTCAAACTAAAGGCTGATTTCCCTACGGAGACATGAGGAACCTCAAGAGTTAACCAACCCTGTGAATGGGGTTGTTGCCTCGTGTTTATTTTATCTTTAACAGAGAAGTGAGATATGCTGGACGCTTGTGCAGCAGAGCTTTGTAAACAAAAATGGGAGAAATCAAGTGATCTACGTGGAATTTAGAGACGTCCATCCGACCTGATAAAGGATGCAGTGACGAGTATTAAACCTGTCACCTGCGGTAAAGCGAAGCGCGCTATGGTCCACTGCATTATGGGGTTTTATAGTAGTGGCTGCTGCATTCTGATAAATAGTGTCACCACAATCAAGAGCTGGTGGGAAAGTTTCCTGTACAACCTGCTTCCTGCTGTTTAGGAAGAGGCATGATATCTATAAAATGATCTATCTAATCTATCTACTTTTATTCTCAGCTTCTTACTAGCTTATCCATATGTAAAAAATACTATATATACAGTGGGGAGAAGAAGTATTTGATACACTGCCGATTTTGCAGGTTTTCCTACTTACAAAGCATGTAGAGGTCTGTAATTTTTTATCATAGGTACACTTCAACTGTGAGAGATGGAATCTAAAACAAAAATCCAGAAAATCACATTGTATGATTTTTAAGTAATTCATTTGCATTTTATTGCATGACATAAGTATTTGATACATCAGAAAAGCAGAACTTAATATTTGGTACAGAAACCTTTGTTTGCAATTACAGAGATCATACGTTTTCTGTAGTTCTTGACCAGGTTTGCACACACTGCAGCAGGGATTTTGGCCCACTCCTCCATACAGACCTTCTCCAGATCCTTCAGGTTTCGGGGCTGTCGCTGGGCAATACAGACTTTAGGCTCCCTCCAAAGATTTTCTATTGGGTTCAGGTCTGGAGACTTGCTAGGCCACTCCAGGACCTTGAGATGCTTCTTACGGAGCCACTCCTTAGTTGCCCTGGCTGTGTGTTTCTGGTCGTTGTCATGCTGGAAGACCCAGCCACGTTTCATCTTCAATGCTCTTACTGAGGGAAGGAGGTTGTTGGTTTTCCTAAGAACTCGAAGATAGACGACCATCTTTGTCGGGCACCATCTTGTAAAAAAACAGACACACAGCTTCCGTTCACAGACCGATGGCCTGACATTCTCCGGTAGAATTCTCTGATAGAATTCTCCCGGTAGAATTCTCCGGTAGAATTCTCCGGTAGAATTCTCTGACAGAATTCTCCGGTGAAATTCTCCGGTAGAATTCTCTGATACAGAATTCATGGTTCAGTCGTCCAGGTCCTGAGGCAGCAAACCATCACACTACCACCACCGTGCTGCACCGTTGGTCTCAGGTCCTTACTGAGAATACAGGTCCTGAGGCAGCATCCCCAAACCATCCCACTACCACCACCGTGCTGGACCGTTGGTCTCAGGTTCTTACTGTAGAATACAGGTCCTGAAGCAGCAAAGCATCCCCAAAGCATCACACTACCACCACCGTGCTGGACCGTTGGTCTCAGGTTCTTACTGTGGAATACAGGTCCTGAGGTAGCAAAGCATCCCCAAACCATCACACTACCACCACCGTGCTGGACCGTTGGTATAAAGTTCTTACTGTGGAATGCAGTGTTTGGTTTTCAACAAGACATAATGGGACCCACCTCAAAAATAGAAGTCTGAGAGAACCAATCAAATCTCAGCCAGAAATAAGCACAACTCTTCGTGAATATCGCATTTACAACGGCCTCCTGTCCAGACCAGTGTGCTCTCCCTCGCTGACCACGTGAGTCGTGTCAGCCAGGCTAGTACACAACTCAAGTCCACTCAATTTGTCATGTGCAGAAAATATCAGACTCTCCTCATATCTGATAGGTAGTTGACAGCCAGGAGCTTTGTTGTGATAGGTCGGGGTCGGTTTAACAGGCGATCAACATGCTCAATGATGGGTGAGGATTTCATTACACTTAACTATGAAACTGGAGAGTAGCAATAACTGCTGATATTAGGACTTTAAATCATAGGCCTCTCAAACCTCCCCTGTCTCTCTGTCTGCCTCTCTCTCTTTCCCCCTCTCTCTCTGTCTCTTTGTCTCTTTCTCTCTCTGTCTCTTTCTCTCTCTCTCTCTCTCTCTCTTTCTCTCTCTCTCTGTCTCGCTCTCGCTCTCGCTCTCTCTCTCTCTCTCTCTCTCTATTCATGTTGATATAATTAATCAGTCAGCCCTGTTCTCTGTAGAGTTGGCAAAGCTGTTGTTAAATAAGCTAGCCCTGTCCTCAGTAGAGTTGAGGCAAAGCTGTTGGTAAATCAGTCATCCCTGTTCTCTGCAGAGTTGAGGAGAAGCCCTTTCACTAGAAGCACCAAAACAGAGTATCTCTACCACGCTGGCCTGGGTTATTCATTTTGCAGAGAGCCTCCATAGGGAGTGTGTGTTTTTGTGCGGACATGTGTGTGTGAGACTTGGCAGTGTTAGGCTGAGTGTAGGAGAGGGCCAAAGCTGTATATTTTTTATATGCATGAGGAGAATCTGTTGAAGTATTGGTTAAGGAATTGATGATTAGCGCTATCTGGGATCCTTGGGACTTCCCTACCCTAAATCCAAACTCTAACCTGAACCCCTACACTTACCCAACCCGAACCTTAACCGTTTTAATGTTCAACTTCGATGGGGTGACGTCAAATTCAGGATGTCCCCAGGATCCCATTTAGACTTCCCAGGAGGTGATTGTACAGTAATGGTTGTTTATTTGCTTTTTCACTGTTAGGCACAGTAAAGGCGCCCGCATATATACATACGTAGGTTTGGTTCGCTCCTTGCAGAACTCGGCCAGGCAAAGCATCCGTCTGTGCTCTCATATTCCCTAAAGATCTTCTCTTGAGCCACCGTAGGAACAACATATCCGAAAACACTTCCTCAAAATAGTCTGAATTAATCTAAGATAAATTTAAAAAAAATCTGTCATTCATTTCAATGTTTTTTGCTGGGGAGGTCTTAGTCACACAATTTTACATCTAGCTAAGATGTTTGGTGCAGTATTTCTCAAGTGAAAGAACGTGCATGAAAACTAGTCATCCCTTGTTGAATGACGCCAAAACACGGCATGTTCTCACGAGGAAGTAGGACTGTTGACCAATCACCAACAAAGTGGCATAGACTTCAGCTACCAAGCTTCCACATGCCTCAAGAAAAAAAAATTGCCGAAGACCTAAACTAACAAAAACGTCACAAAATTAGAAAATAATAGATGCACAAACTGTATCGACTGGGAAGCATAGTGTTTTATATAGCTTTACAAACACTCATCCCACTGACAAGATGCTACATCCACTTAGTCCCACACTTAACCAGATACAGCCACTTAGTCCCACAGTTAAACCAGCTACAACCACTTAGTCCCACAGTTAAACCAGCTACAACCACTTAGTCCCATACTTAAACCAACTACTGTACATTCACATTTAAACAGTTTTAACAAAACACCAAACATTTGAGCATTTCTCAAAAGCTGCACAATCTCTCTTTTTTTCTGTCGTTAGGGAGTGAACGTTATTTATAACAAGGGTTACATGGAGAAAATCGGGCCTCTCTGAAATGAAAATGGATGGCCCTCCCTTCAGCAAAATAAATGTTCCCTAAACCCTCCCTGATCATTTGAAAAAAAGTGACCCTCCCCTATACCCAAAATAATAATTAAAACAAAAAGTGGATAGCAGAGAACATGTCTACCATTTACCCTCACTTCTTGGACAGACCAGAGCCTTAGATATGCCGTTTTAGTAAGAGGCTGTGGATCATTTGATTGAGACTACACTAAATAGCCTATAGCCGCACTTGATATCGTGCGCTCGGCAGGGAATCACAGATTAGGGGCAACATCGGCACACATCAATATATAGCCTAATAAGCAACTCATTCTAAAACACTGAGAAATACTGAAATTTCATCAATTATAAATTACATGACCCTCCCCTGGATTAGATTTAAAAAAAAATACTAAACCCTCCTCTTTGACAGAAATTGAAAAACAAAATGACCCTCCCCCATTTTCCTCCAGGTAACCATGATGTACATTTCGACCCATCACTTACTCAGTCTAGTTGAGCAGTCTTGTAACATAGTGGACCCATGCTTCATGATTTCTGACTATCCAGAGTATATTTAGAAGACTCTTAACAGATTTCACATCGACTCCGTTCCCCTTTTATGTTTAACGTTCAGAGGCTATAAAATATATTGCAGATTCCTTTTTTGAAGTTTTTTTTATTTTTATGGGAGCCCATATTTCATTAAAGTGAATGGATTATAATGGAAGCCATGTGATTGGCCTCTTTCATGTGGGTTATTTGATTTCAGCCGGTGGTGTTGGACAGGGCCGGACGGTGGCTCTCTTTCTCTTCTTCCTACCATCCAGGACACCCTCGATTCAGGTCACCGAGCGTACAACCCTGAAACAAAAGGAGTAACACTTACTAAGAGCTACTCTACACAAGGTCCACTTAATGCTGTCACACGCATGACATGACAGATGTCGTGTGCGGTTTTAGCTGCTGAGGCACCAGGCTGGCCTCAGAGCCATATGAAATATACTTGATGTATTTCTGAACACCTCCAAGATGTATGATACCTACAAATTGTCTCGTTACTTGAGACAGAAACTAAAGTAGGGAAGTTGGTCAGGTAGGATGGGTGGGCCTAATCTAGGAAAGTCTGACAATCCAAAGGTTGAATGTTCGAGTCGTGTCGGGGACAACCGTAGCTTTCTAGCTAACCCTTATTCTAAACTTAACCCAATTAACCTAACCTGCTACGTAAACTCACCTAACCTTTGTCGTTTTACCTCTCCTAACCTTTGTCGTTAGTTCCCCTAATCACCAACGTAAATTCTCCCTGTAATTCTCTTTTGTTGTTACTTGCGACAAGCAACCTAATTCTTCTGGTGTTGTCAGCCGCTATTCCATTCATAATGTAACCTACCACAGTTTACAACATGGCATGTTCGGTGATAGAGAAATAAATTATTAGTGAACAATCATTAGTGATGGGCATTCCAAGTATTTTCAGTGAGCCGGTTCATTTCACTCCATTCAGCTAAAGTAGTTGTTAATTTGGCTCCTTTAATGGCTCTAAATTTAATTAGTACTTCAAAATGTACCCAAAACCAAGAAAAAAAACGAATCCATTACGTCAGACTATGACATGTGAGTTCAAATAGATTTTTTCCTGACCAAATTATTAGCTGGCCTTAATAAAAAAAATGAGAAAGAAAAATTAACAAACTGCAGAAATGTGAGTGGACCAGAAAAAAGCTCTCCCCTCCCAATCTATTGTTCCAGCAGTGAGGAGTTACAATCTAAAGATAATGTTTTCATAGCTTATCTACAGATAATGTTTTCATAGCTTATCTACAGATAATGTTTTCATAGCTTATCTACAGATAATGTTTTCATAGCTTATCTACAGATAATGTTTTTATAGCTTATCTACAGATAATGTTTATATAGCTTATCTACAGATAATGTTTATATAGCTTATCTACAGATAATGTTTTTATAGCTTATCTACAGATAATGTTTTTATAACTTATCTACAGATAATGTTTTATAACTTATCTACAGATAATGTTTTATAACTTATCTACAGATAATGTTTTATAACTTATCTACAGATAATGTTTTATAACTTATCTACAGATAATGTTTTTATAACTTATCTACAGATAATGTTTTTATAACTTATCTACAGATAATGTTTTTATAACTTATCTACAGATAATGTTTTTATAACTTATCTACAGATAATGTTTTCATAGCTTATCTACAGATAATGTTTTTATAGCTTATCTACAGATAATGTTTTTATAGCTTATCTACAGATAATGTATTTTTTGTATTTATTAAGAATCGCAATTAGCTGCAGACAAAGCAGAAGTGACTATTCCTGGGGACCAGCAACATTAAGGCCGTTATATACAATTTAAAATATATTACATTACATTTCATACCACTTTTCACAACACATTAAGCGTGTACCCTCAGGTCACTTCTTTACTATCACATATCTAGAATACAAAATCCACAGGTACGTGTAAGTAGAGGGTGTTTCTTATCATGTGTACAGTATGTGTATCTGAGCCTGTGTGTAATGGTTGGAATAGTAGCAGTATGCCGTAGTAGAAGTACACAGTATTAACAGTATACAGTAGTAGCAGTATGCAGTAGTTGCAGTAGGTAGTAAAGTATGCAGTAGTTAGTGTATGCAATAGTAGCAGTATGCAGTAGTAAAATGATGCAGTAGTGGTAGTATGCAGTACTAACCGTATGCAGTACTACAAGTGTGCAGTAGTAACATTATGCAGTAGTTGAAGTATGCAATAGTAACAGTATGCAGTAGCAACGGTATGCAGTAGTAGCAGTACGCAGTAGGAACATTGTACAGCAGTAACGTTATTTAGTAGTAGCAGTATGCAGTAGTAACAGTATGCAGTGGTAACAGTATGTAGTAGTAGCAGTATGCAGTAGTAACAGTATGCAGTGGTAACAGTATGTAGTAGTAGCAGTATGTAGTAGTAGTAGTAACAGTATGCAGTAGAAGCAGAATTATGCAGTAGTATAGGCATGTAGCAGTATGCAGTACTACCAGTACACAGTAGTATAATTGTGCAGTATTAACAGTATGCATTAGTAACATTATGCGGTAGTAAAGTATGCAGTACTTAGTGTATGCAAAATTAGTAGTATGCGGTAGTAACATTATGCAGCAGTTGTAGTATGCAGTACTGACAGTATGCAGTACTACCAGTGTGCAGTAGTAACATTATGCAGTAGTTGTAGTATGTAATAGTAACAGTATGCAGTAGCAACAGTATGCAGTAGTAGCATTATACTGTAGGAACATTATACAGCAGTAACATTATTTAGTAGTAGTAGTATGCAGTAGTAACATTATTTAGTAGTCGCAGTTTGTAATAGTAACAGTATGCAGTAGTAGCAGTATGCAGTACTCCCAGTATGCAGTAGTAGAATTATGCAGTATTAACAGTATGCAGTACTTCCAGTATCCATTAGTAGCATTATTTAGTAGTACAGTTATGCAGTGGCAACAGTATGCAGTATTAACAGTATGCAGTTGTAAAAGTATGCAGTAGTGGTAGTATTCAGTACTAACAGTACACCGTACTACCAGTGTGCAGTAGTAACAGTATGCAGTAGTAGCAGTATGCAGAAGTAACAGTATACAGTAGTAGAAGTTTGCAGGAATAGACGTATGTAGTTGTAGAACATGCACTGGTAACATTATGCAGTAGTAGCAGAATGCAGTTATAGATGCAGTAGTAACAGTATGCAGTAGTAGAATATGCAGTAGTAGCAGTATACAGTAGTAGCAGTATACAGTAGTAGCAGTATACAGTAGTAGCAGTATACAGTAGTAGAATATGCAGTAGTAGAATATGCAGTAGTAGAATATGCAGTATTAACAGTATGCAGTAGTAGCAGTATGCAGTAGTAGCAGTATGCAGTAGTAGCAGTATGCTGTAGTAAAAGTATACAGTAGTAACAGTATTTAGTATTAGCAGTATGCAGTAGTAACAGTATACCTTAGTAACATTATGCAGTTGTAGCAGTATGCAGTAGTACCATTATGCAGTGGTAGCAGTATACAATAGTAGGATTATGCAGTAGTAGAGGTATGCAGTAGTAGAAGTATGCAGTACTACCAGTATGCAGTGGTAGCATTATGCAGTAGTTCAGTTACGCAGTAGTAACAGTGTGCAGTATTACCAGTATGCAGTACTACCAGTATGCAGTAGTACCATTATGCAGTAGTAGCAGTATGCAATAGTAGCAGTATGCATTAGTAACAGTATGCAATAGCACCATTATGCAGTAGTAACAGTATGCAATAATAGCATCATGCAGTAGTTAGATTATGCAGTAGTGGTAGTATACAGTAGTAATAGTGTGTTGTAGCAGTATTATGCAGTAGTGGTAGTATGCAGTAGTAACAGTATGCGGTAGTAACGGTATGCAGTAGACACGTTATGCTGTAGTAGTAGTATGCAATAGTAACAGTATTCAGTAGTAGTAGCACGCAGTAGTAACAGTACGCAGTAGTGGTAGTATGCAGTAGTAATAGTGTGCAGTAGTAGCAGTATGCAAATCAGGGAGCAAAATCAATGGCTCTTTCACAGATTCGTTTCAGATCCCGATGTTCACCAAAAAGAGCTTTTTAAAAATAGCCGTATGTTCACGAACGACCCATCACTAATGATCATGATCTAGAAAGGAAAATGACAGTTGAATTAAGCATTGCATAGAAGGTCGAAATTGATGCTTCTCCAAGAAGAGGTTGTTTTTAACAGTCTAGCTCTGAGAATGCTATTGACCAACTGTAACAAGACTCAGTTGAACACCCGCTGCATCAGCGCGAGCATTTGCTAATCCAGAGATGTCATTTAGTTCTTCTCATCTTTCGATTATCGTAAAAATGAAGCGAGGCCTGAGAGGGTCTCAAAGTTTCATCCAATTACCCGCTCCAAAGCTTTATATTTTCATCTCTATTAAAGAGAATTTTTAGAAGTGCCTGCGATGCAATTTCAAACCTCTTTGACTAAAACATTGTGAGTGGATAATTTCAGAGTTAATCTGTGAAATATTGAGTGTCGAGGTAGATTCAAAATGCAGTGTGTGTGGGTGTGTTTGTGTATGTTTGGTTTGTGTGTGTGTGTGTGCGCGTGCATGTGTGTGGTTTGTTTGTTTGTGTGTGTGTGTGTGTGTGCGAGTGTGTTTTTTGTGTGCACGCCAGTAGGTAGTATCTATGTAAACAACAAATATTGTTGATTCACAGTCTTTTTGTTGAATTTGATCCGGCCTTCAGTTATTGTCCTATATGTATACTCAAGGCGTACATACAAGCTCACCATTGTGACTCACACATAATACACACTCCTTTCTCAGTCAGCTACGTACCTCACTGACTCAACGAGCTGACTCCATCGCTGACTAGCTGTTGAATGCTGCTTTCTTATGTACTCACAGCACAGTGAATGTCAGTTACATTAGAAAGATAAAGATGGATGTGGTGGTATGATGGAGCATAGGCTAGACTAGAGCCCAGGTTGACTCCACGTGAAAATACTTCTATTGAAATAAAAAGAGAATTTAAAGTGTCTCTGAATGTCCTTCTTTCTCTCGTTTACCCTATCTCGCCCTTACCCACACACATACACTACCGTTCAGTTTGTGGTCACTTAGAAATGTCCTTGTTTTTGAAAGAAAAGCCAATTTTTTGTCCATTAAATAACATCAAATTGATCCGAAATACAGTGTGGACATTGTTAATGTTGTAAATGACTATTGTAGCTGGAAACTGCTGATTTTTTATGTAATATCTACATAGGCGTACAGAGGCTCATTATCAGCAACCATCACTCCTGTGTTCCAATGGCAAGTTGTGTTAGCTAATCCAAGTTTATCATTTTAAAAGGCTAATTGATCATTAGAAAACCTGTTTGCAATTATGTTAGCACAGCTGAAAACTGTTGTCCTGATTAAAGAAGCAATAAAACTGGCCTTTAGACTAGTTGAGTATCTGGAGCATCAGCATTTGTAGGTTCCATTACAGGCTCAAAATGGCCAGAAACAAAGCACTTCTGAAACTCGTCAGTCTATTCTTGTTCTGAGAAATGAAGGCTATTCCATGCGAAAAATTGTCAAGAAACTGAAGATCTCGTACTACTCCCTTCACAGAACAGCGCAAACTGTCTCTAACCAGAATAGAGAGAGAAGTGGGAGGCCCCGGTGCACAACTGAGCAAGAGGACAAGTACATTAGAGTGTCTAGTTTGAGAAACAGACGCCTCACAAGTCCTCAACTGGCAGCTTCATTAAATAGTACCCGCAAAACACCATTTGCAACGTCGGGGCGGCAGGTAGTCAAGTGGTTAGAGCGTTGGACTAGTAACCGAAAGGTTGCAAGATCAAATCCCCGAGCTGACAAGGTAAAAATCTGCTGTTCTAGGCCATCATTGAAAATAACAAATTGTACTTATTAACTGACTTGCCTTGTTAAATAAAAATTTAGTTAAAAAACAGTGAAGGGGTGACTCTGAGATGCTGGCCTTCTAGGCAGAGTTGCAAAGCCATATCTCAGGCTGGCCAATAAAAACAAAAGATTAAGATGGGCAAAAGAACACGGACAGAGGAACTCTGCCTAGAAGGCCAGCATGATTAGCTAACACAATGTGCCATTGGAACACAGGAGTGATGGCTGCTGATAATGGGCCTCTGTATGCCTGTGTAGATATTCCCCAAAAATCTACCTTTTCCAGCTACAATAGTCATGTACAACATTGACAATGTCTACACTGTATTTCTGATCAATTTGATGTTACTTTAACGGATGTTGTTTGTGCTTTTCTTTCAAAAACAAGGACATTTCTAAGTGACCCCAAACTTTTGAACGGTAGTGTACATACACACACACACACACACACTATACTCTCGCCATATGTACCTGGTAATGCCTTCCAGAAAATAGCAATGTTAGGGCAAAGGGCTACATCAATGTGCCAATTTGCCGTCGTGGGTGAGAGTCACACATGGACAATTAAAACAGCACTGCCCCCGGGCACTTTCGTTTGTAACTGCTAACACTTTCCAGTCCGAGGAGTTGTTAACCTGTTTGGGGTGCAGCCCGACACCGGTACACTTATAACAACATCCAGCTCAAGTGCAGGACGCGAAATTCAAAAGATATTTTTTTAAAATATTTAACTTTCACACATTAACAAGTCCAATACAGCATATGAAAGGTACACATCTTGTGAATCAAGCCAACATGTCCGATTTTTAAAATGTTTTACAGGGAAGACACAATATGTAAATCTATTAGCTAACCACATTAGCAAAAGACACCACTTTTCTTACTCCATCAGTTTTTTACTCCATCAGTAGCTATCACAAATTCGACCAAATAAAGATATAAATAGCCACTAACCAAGAAACAACTTCATCAGATGACAGTCTGATAACATATTTATTGTATAGCATATGTTTTGTTAGAAAAATGTGCATATTTCAGGTATAAATCATAGTTTACATTGCAGCTACAGTCAGAAATTGCACCGAAAGCAGACAGAAAAATTACAGACACCAACGCCAAATAACTAAATACTCATCATAAAACATTTCTGAAAAATACATAGTGTACAGCAATTGAAAGACAGGCATCTTGTGATTCCAGACAATATTTCCGATTTATCAAGTGTTTTACAGCGAAAACACAATATAGCGTTATATTAGCGTAGCCACAATAGCCAGAAACACTTGGGCGCCGACGACCAGTTCACATGCACGACAGATATTAGAAATAGCATCATAAAATGTTTCTTACTTTTGGTGATCTTCCGTCAGAATGTTGGACAAGGTGTCCTTTGTCCAGAACAGTCGTTGTTTGGATCTGGAACGGCAAATTTCCCTCTTGATTTAGCATGGGCACTTGCCAAGTGGCACGGATCTCTCCAACGTCAACAAAGTCAGAGAACGGAACACGGCAAAACTCCCGAAAACATTTCAATAATCTGATTAAACTATATTGAAAAAACATACTTTACGATGATATGGTCACATGTATCAAATAAAATCTAAACCGGAGATGTTAGTCGTCCATAACGACAGCTAAACAGAAGGCAAATCCATGTCCCCTTTCGCACGCTCCAGAAACAGGAAATGGACGGTCACGTCATACAAAGAGCTTTAATTCCACCTCAGACCAAGATAAACACGAAATTTCTTCTCACCGCCTCTTGACAACCAGGGGAAGGTGTATGAAGTGTACGTAGACTCTTACGTATCATGCCCATGTATAGGCAGGAAGTTGAACAGAGCATCGATTTCTGACATTCCACTTCCTGGTCAGGAAATGTGCTGCAGAATGAGTTCTGTTTCACTCAGAGAAATAATTCAAACGGTTTTAGAAACTAGAGAGTGTTTTCTATCCAATAGTAATAATAATATGCATATTGTACGAGCAAGAATTGAGTACGAGGCCGTTTGAAATGGGCACGATTTAACTGGCTACTCAATACTGCCCCTTGCAGCCATAAGAAGTTAATAACCTTTCTAGTTGAAAATATATTATGATAAAACACTGCGATACCGGTCGGGTTCACCAGGTGAGCGTTCAAGAGATAAAACCAGTTCCGCTGGGAGATAAAGAGGCCTAAATTGCTCTTTTTAATTCATTAAGAAGCACATGTGGACCATCCATATAGACTAGGCTCGGCCCCACTTGGGACTTAACAGCAGTGGAGGAAGGTCGAAGGCCGTTCTTCGGGCTGTTATATAAGCCTGCCAACTGACCCACAATCCTCTCGGTGTGGGAACTATCAATCAGCTTCCAGAGCCACAGAAGGGTCTACTTAATTGTGGCTGGGCTCCTCATCAAATATGGATAGGGAGGCCTGGGGAATAATGTGTTAATTACTGATGAGACGGCTCACTTTGGCACGGCCTATCTGGGTTGTCTGGGTGTTTTGGTGAAGAGAAGGAGGATCCTCCACTTCTTCTTCTTCTCTTCTTCTAATCCCTCACTCCATCGATGTCATCAGGGTGGACGCTGACAGGAAATCAATGGAATGATGTCTTTAATAAAAGCTGTGAATCTTTTACCTCCTCCTCCTCTCTCTCTCAATAGCCTCCAGGATATCTAACTCTGTTGTTGTCTACGGCTTTGTTGTCTAGTCGCTTCGGTGAATCCGGAGAATGTTTGAAGTTCTCATGTGGCAACCGACGCTTCTGGGGCCTCGTTTCTCAGTGTTAATAGCATTAATGAACATCTTACGGTGTATCTTTTTAGTAGCCGATTCCTGGAGCATTCGTTAAGTAACGTGACTCTTTAAAAAACCTTTGCACATCTATGAGTGATCCAGACCACTCGTCGAGTTTCTTTTTTGTTCTTCCACTCACAGAAGATCCCAGCTAATTATAGAATCAAGATGTTTATGCTAGATATGTCTGACTGTGAACGCCAATTAACTTCAGAACAAAGTTGACTACAAATACAACGTTGCCAAAGTATTTGCAATTGTTACTTAGAAGTGAAAGATTTTTTTTTTTTAAATGCTTCAAATTAAAACTGAGATGACTGCATTAAAAGATAGATAGGCTACATGGGCCTATATATTTAAATCACATTGAGTTATGGATCGTTCCCATCTCAAAAAAGCAGAAGATAGAGTATTTCCACACCCACTGTCTCAGATTATCCTGAAATTGTTTATGTGAATAGAAACAGAATTGTAGCATTCCTGCAACATTTTTTTTTTTGTTGAAATATAATTTGAACTCTTGAGAAATGACCCTAAATGATTGCACCCAAATTGGCCATTTTAATTTTATCGGATTCATTTAATATTCAATAAATATATTACCTAACATCTAACATGAGTTAGAAATAAATGAAGTACACCACGGATCCCCTACACCCTACACCAATCCCACCTATGAGTATTTAGTAGCAGTTCTCTAGGTCTGACACGTTGTATAGAGCTGTTTAGCAGGAATTCTAATTTGATCTGTTTCTAACTACGGAAATGATTTCGGGGGACAATGTGAGATGGAGGGTGTCATGGCTTGTTGAAATGACATGGAACAACCCTTATATTTGTTGCAGCACTAAGGCTACTACTGTCTGTAATCTTTGCCTCTGTGTTTCATGATGTGTGACAAGACGTGCACAATGATGAGCCCAATGATGAGCCCAATGATGAGCCCAATGATGAGCCCAATGATGAGCCCAATGATGAGCCCAATGATGAGCCCAATGATGAGCCCAATGATGAGCCCAATGATGAGCCCAATGATGAGCCCAATGATGTGCCCAATGATGTGCCCAATGATGAGCCCAATCTGTGATTTTGTGCATTAATATTGGCTACGCATAATAAGCAGCCTCAATATTTGCAGCTACAAGTGGTAATATCTCTCTAGGACCTGATCCATCGTCAGTATGGTTGAATCATTCTAATATTAAATCAAGATTTGAATGAAGAATGATACCAGAACAGCTCTGCTTTTCTTTCAATCTTATCATAATTCAACACACTTTCTTGTTTAGGAAATACTCTTAGTTTGCTCGTAAATAATAACGCATCTGGTAAGATCATTGTAATGCTTAAGTTACATCATAACTGGGAAACGAGGTCCTGACCGTCACCTGGATATGCTCCCTTTGTCTGCAAAAAACCTGGTGAAAACCAATAGGTGCTGTTCAGACTCAAGCATCGGACAGGAAAAGTCAATGCTCACCATAAAAAATGTGGTGCCCTACTTCGCTACCCCAGATCTCAGGCCACCTGCGCTTCGCTATGGAACGTGACGAGGGAGGACTAGACTTCCTGGACGTACGCGTTACCAAAACAGGTGGAGACATTGACCACAGCACACCACACCCACGAGTACCAACCTGTATGGTTTACCACACTGTCTCTAATTGGCACCACCGTCTCTCTAATTGTCTTCCCCATGCCCTATATGAACTTATCCATTCCCTTTGTGATTATTCTGAAGAAGGCCATTGAAGACCGAAATGTCAATCTTTTAAACTTGTCTAATAAAAACTGTGCATTTTTAATGGCCGTTCAGTAAACGAATTAACAAACACCCCATATGGAGAAAAACATCTTGATTTTTAGATACGTTTTTTTTTAATTATACATGTGAAATATTTCAAATTGGTCTTTTAAAATATTTATTTCAAAAGAAACACTGACGATCTAATATTCAAATCATAGTGGAAAAGCAGGTGAGCTGGTTTGACTCTTGTTGAACACAAGTTTCCATTCCCCCTGACACGAGGGATGCATAGCTGATTTAATCTAGTATTTACCAGTTGGATGGCCGTTCAAATTAATCTTTCACAGATATGGTAAAAGCCCACTTCCCACTTGGTTACGAACCCACCATAAGACCACTGTATAGTACCACTCATTGTGGTACTATACAGTGGTATAGAAGCAGAAGACCTAAACCTACACTTTAACATATTGTGGAGCCCTTGTAGGTTAAATCATTTTTGTTTAGATAGAAAAAAAACCTGCTTAATGCCCTATCTCAGGCACTAGATTTCTTTGATTTAATTAAGCTGAAAAGAGGCACTTACCATAGTCATGTTTTTAACCTCTTGAGATGATGGGAAAGCATGTTTTTAACCTCTTGAGATTGTCACGATCGTCTTCGTGAGAGAGAGTGGACCAAGGCGCAGCGTGTGCAAAATACATCTCTTTTATTTTAGAGAAGGGAAAAACACGTAACGAACACAATACGAAACAAAAACAAACGATCGTGAAGCTAAAGACGTAAGTGCAAACACAAGCTACAAACGTACAACATAGACAACTACCCACAAAAGCCTACTGCCTATGGCTGCCTTAAATATGGCTCCCAATCAGAGACAAATGAATGACAGCTGTCTCTGATTGAGAACCAATCTAGGCAGCCATAGACATAACTAGACAACTACACTCTACTCTGCCCCATACACATACAACACCACTAGACACTACAAAACACATACATTCCCCATGTCACACCCTGACCTAACTAAAAAACATAAAGAAAACAAAGAATACTAAGGCCAGGGCGTGACAGTACCCCCCCCCCCCCCCAAAGGTGCGGACTCCGACCGCACAACCTGAAATAGAAAGGGGAGGGTCCGGGGTGGGCCCCATCATGGCGGCGGCTCGGGTACGGGACGTGGCCCCCACTCCACCATTGTCAATACCCGCTTTGGTAGCCTCCTCCAAATGGCCACCCTCCAAATAACCCCACCTAAATTAAGGGGCATCACCGGGATAAGGAGCAGCACCGGGATAAGGGGCAGCTCCGGACTGAGGGACGGCAGCTCCGGACTGAGGGACGGCAGCTCCGGACTGAGGGACGGCAGCTCCGGACTGAGGGACGGCAGCTCCGGACTGAATGGCGGATCCTGGCTGGATGACGGCTCTGGCTGGTCCTGGCTGGATGACGGCTCTGGCTGGTCCTGGCTGGATGACGGCTCTGGCTGGTCCTTGCTCGCTGACGGCTCTGGCTGGTCCTGGCTCGCTGACGGCTCTGGCTGGTCCTGGCTCGCTGACGGCTCTGGCTGGTCATGGCTCGCTGACAGCTCTGGCTGGTCATGGCTCGCTGACGGCTCTGGCTGGTCATGGCTCGCTGACGGCTCTGGCTGATCCTGTCTGGCGGAAGGCTCTGGCTGATCCTGTCTGGCGGAAGGCTCTGGCTGCTCCTGTCTGGCGGAAGGCTCTGGCGGCTCCTGTCTGGCGGGCGGCTTTGCAGGCTCATGGCAGACGGGCGGCTTTGAAGGCTCAGTACCGACAGGCAGTTCATACGGCGCTTGGCAGACGGACAGTTCAGACGGCGTTGGGCAGACGGGCAGTTCAGGCGCCGCTTGGCAGACGGCAGACTCTGGCCGGCTGAGACGCACTGTAGGCCTGGTGCGTGGTACCGGAACTGGAGGTACCGGGCTAAGGACACGCACCATCAGGCTAGTGCGGGGAACAACAACAGGGCACACTGGTCTCTCAAGGCGTACTATAGGCCTGGTGCGTGGTACCGGCACTGGTGTTACCGGGCTGAGGGCACGCACCTCAGGGCGAGTACGGGGAGAAGGAACAGTGCGTACAGGGCTCTGGAGACGCACAGGAGGCTTGATGCGTGGTGCCGGAACTGGAGGCACTGGGCTGGAGACACGCACCACAGGGAGATTGCGTGGAGGAGGAACAGGGCTCTGGAGACGCACTGGAAGCCTGGTGCGTGGTCTAGGCACTGGTGGTACTGGGCTGGAGCGGGGAGATGGCGCCGGAAATACCGGACTGTGCAGGCGTACTGGCTCCCTTGAGCACTGAGCCTGCCCAACCTTACCTGGTTGTATGCTCCCTGTCGCCCGACCAGTGCGGGGAGGTGGAATAACCCGCACCGGGCTATGTAGGCGAACCGGGGACACCATGCGTAAGGCTGGTGCCATGTAAGCCGGCCCGAGGAGACGCACTGGTGGCCAGATGCGTTGGGCCGGCTTCATGACATCCGGCTCAACGCTCAATCTAGCCCGGCCGATATGTGGAGCTGGAATGTACCGAACCGGGCTATGCACGCGTACAGGAGACACCATGCGCTCTACTGCGTAACACGGTGTCTGCCCATACTCTCGCTCTCCACGGTAAGTACAGGGAGTAGGCGCAGGTCTCCTACCTGACTTCGCCACTCTCCCTTTAAGCCTCCCCCCAAGAAATTTTTGGGGTTTACTCACAGGCTTCCTTGCTAGTCGCGTACCCTCATAACTCCGGTTCCTCTCTCCGGTTGCCTCTGCTCTCCTAATCGCCTCCAGCTGTTCCCATGGGAGGCGATCTCTTCCAGCCAGGATCTCCTCCCATGTGTAGCAACCCTTGCCGTCCAAAACATCCTCCTATGTCCACGAGTCCTGTTTTTTTTTCCGCTGTTGCTGGTTCCTCTCACGCTGCTTGATCCATGGTTGGTGGGTAGTTCTGTCACGAATCGTCTTCGTGAGAGAGAGTGGACCAAGGCGCAGCGTGTGCAAAATACATCTCTTTTATTTTAGAGAAGGGAAAAACACGTAACGAACACAATACAAAACGAAACAAAAACAACAAACGATCGTGAAGCTAAAGACGTAAGTGCAAACACAAGCTACAAACGTACAACATAGACAACTACCCACAAAAGCCTACTGCCTATGGCTGCCTTAAATATGGCTCCCAATCAGAGACAAATGAATGACAGCTGTCTCTGATTGAGAACCAATCTAGGCAGCCATAGACATAACTAGACAACTACACTCTACTCTGCCCCATACACATACAACACCCCTAGACACTACAAAACACATACATTCCCCATGTCACACCCTGACCTAACTAAAAAACATAAAGAAAACAAAGAATACTAAGGCCAGGGAGTGACAGAGATGATGGGAAAGCATGTTTTTAATGAACTTCAACGTGTTCTTTATGACAGAATGTTAAAATGTTTTATTTTTTTGTATTTTTTTCATACACCATCACAATGTAAATGATATTACTGCTAAGTTTTGACTTGGTGGCCCAAAAACATGATCTCCATTGATCAATACGTAAAGAGAAATTTAAGAAGCCAATTTAGGAACTGCTTCGGACAACCTGTAGACCAGATGTCATAGTCATGCTTTTCTGGAATATTCTCAGGCATTACGTGCAGTTTAGCAAAGATGCAGATGTTTCTACGTGTCTTTGAAATACATTTCTCATGAAGTTCAACATATTGTTTGTGGCCATTTTTTTTTTTACTACAGAAAACAAATCCTCCCTGCTGAACCATCTTGACTTTCACCCCCAGGATAAGAGCCACTCAGGGTAATGGGTATCCCGGCCATACCAACCTCAGGTGGGGCCCTCTAATCCAGGGATCTCCGACCTCCAAGATCTCAATTGGTGTTGGTGGTCAGGGGGTGAGGGAAATTAGTGGTATTTCCCATGCTACCCCTTTTGCTAAAAATCTGTCTAATTCTTCATTCCTGTTGCTCAAAACACTCTCACACAACTTCAACTCACAGTCACACAAGCATGCATCCAGGCACACACAGAGATGGACAGAAACAAAAACACACACACACACACACACACACACACACACACACACACACACACACACACACACACACACACACACACACACACACACACACACACACACACACACACACACACACACACACACACACAAACAGAACAATTGTAATGCCCTCGCCATAGCCCAGAGAAGAGCATCTGCTCTAGTCGAACCTCAGAGGTGTAAGGAAATAATTACAACTAGTCTCGTTACTGTAATTGAGTAGCTTTTCCGAGTAGTTTTTGAGTATATTTCAAAGTCAATAATTGTACTTATACTTGAATAAAATGTCATTAGGATATTGATATTGAGTAGGATATTTCAGTTCTATTTCTACCACTGGTCAAAATCAAATTAAATTGTATTGGTCACACACACTTTTAGCAGATGTTATTGCGGGTGTAGTGAAATGCTTGTGTTCCTAGCTCCAACAGTACAGTAGTATCTAACAATTCACAACAATACACGCAAATCTAAAAGTAAAAAAATGGAATTAAAAAATATATCAATATCAAGACGAGCAATGTCGGAGTGGCATTCACTAAAATACAGCAGAATAGAATACAGTATATACATATGAAATGAGTGAGTGAGTGAGTGAGTGCATCTGGCAACTATTGTTTATGCACCTTATTTGGTATTCATTTTTTATTTATTATTGCAATTGAATTGCTTTGAATGTAAAAAAAACCTCAAATGTTAATAATACATTTTTGACACACTGTAAAAAAGGTAATTTGATTTTACAGTAAAACACTGGCAGCTAGTTACCTGCAAATTATTATAAACAATGTTATATTATGTTACGTAAATTCCAAAGAAACTTTAAAGTAAAATGTCATTAAAGAAATTGTGCTTGAAATATTTCTGTACTAATTCCACCTCATGCCAAACAGTGTTCACCGGGTAAACTTTCAGAGTAGTCCCAGTGTGTTGTCGTCAGCTTGGCCAGGGTTTATTTGCTAACTGCCTCATGGATTATCTTCAGATGCAGAGTGGAAGGGTTTGTTTTTGTCCTGGAGAGGTCGGATATCAGTGAGCCATTTCACTTGGAAATTGTTACCAATTAACAATGATGACACATTTCTAAACAGGATGTTATGGCTTCTAAACATCTTCTACTCCCAAGCCATAACACTCCTGAACATCTAATCAATGGCTACCCAGATTATTGTTATTGCCCCCCCCCCTCTTTTACACAGCCGCCACTCTCTGTTGTTATCATCTATGCATAGTCACTTTAATAACTCTACCTACATGTACATATTACCTCGACTAACCAGTACTCCAGCACATTGACTCTGTACCGGTTGTCACGATCGTTATAAGGAGTGGACCAAGATGCAGCGTGGTATGTTTCCATCCTTTATTTGGAAGAGAAACTAAAGAACAAAAACAATAAAGCGAACAAACGAAACGTGACGCTAATAATAGTGAACACAGGCAACTATACATAGTCAAGATCCCACAAAGCACAATTGGGAAATGGCTACCTAAATATGATCCCCAATCAGAGACAACGATAAACAGCTGCCTCTGATTGGGAACCATACCAGGCCAACATAGATATATATATATTCACCTAGATAACCCACCCTTAATCACACCCCGACCTAACCAACATAGAGAATAAGCTCTCTATGGTCAGGGCGTGACACCGGTATCCCCCTGAATATAGTCTCGCTATTGTTGGTACTTTTATTTCTTATTCTTATTCATATTTTTTATTAACTGTATTGTTGGTTAGGGGCATCGTAAGTAAGCATTTCACTGTAAGGTCTACCCTACACCTGTTGTATTCGGCGCACGTGACTAATACAATTTGATTTGGTACTTAAAAAAATATTATTAAAAAGAAAGAACTCCAGCATACCTGTAATCAAACGTTTTCCTCTTTAGCCAATAACAATACGATCAGTTCACAGGAAACCAGTGTTGAACATCAACCGTATTAAAACTCTGCTCAGCATCTGACAATCACAAGGGTTTTCCTCCATTTCAGAAAGTAATTCAACAAGAAATATATATTTTTTTAATCTAAGTTAATCTAAGTTTATCTAAGTTAATTGTGCAACTCGAATGAGGGAGTCTAAGCTTATTAATTGCAAATCATTTATATGAGAATACAGGATGTGTTTCCTGTTGCAATGGACATCCACTTAGTTTTGCCTCATTTGCTTAGAATAATAACATTCAAAGGTCTGCCCTTTTTGTTACATAGGGACCTTCACATGGGCTATGTGGAGCTATTACCCAGTGACCTGCATATGGGCTATGTGGATCTGAGGAGACAGCTAGTGTTGGACAACTTGTCTTTGATGACAAGAGTCTTCTATTGCTGTGGATAAATGTACCAGGGGCAAGGCATGGCTCGACAGGCAGGAGGTGCTCTGGTCATTCCCAAGTCCCATTGGAATGAGTCGGAATCCAAAAAGGCCAAATCAAAGGGTAGTCTCATCGTATTCCCATCGTGCTTCCAATCACCGCTAATTACCGTCCGTAACTCAATTATGGGAGTGATTAATGCGGTCGCAGAGCAATGTGGAAGGATTCAATTAGAAAATGCAACCACTATCCGCCATTCACCTTGTCCGCCTGCCATATCGGTAACTGGGAAATGAACCAGAGCTACACACTAGTGCGCATATTTTCCATATTGTCGTGCCACTTCACGGTGACTGTGAACATTAGTCAAGTGTGATCAAACACACATCCTTCAGTGGGGTGAGGACTTTGTACTATAAACATCACTGTACGGAACCACTGGCCCCAAGCCCCACCTCAGAACTTATTGGATTGAATTGGAAAATTGCCTTGGCAAGAAACTGGGGAGTCTGGTGTTTTTTTCATACAATCCTACAAGAGGTTTTGTATTAAACAAATATAGGATAAAGCAGTAAAAAGAAAAACTATGGGTCAAATCTCTGTCTGGTCTCCTCCCAATATCTACACTTTGTATCAAACAAAGTGACATTTGAGAAAGAGCAGATATTGAAAGAAGAATCACAGAAATGTGGTGAGAAGTAACGGGAGTCAGGAGGAAAAGAGAGGAGAAGAGAAGAGAAGAGAAGAGAAGAGAAGAGAAGAGAAGAGAAGAGAAGAGAAGAGAAGAGAAGAGAAGAGAAGAGAAGAGAAGAGAAGAGAAGAGGACTAGGGTGGGTATCCTCACTGATTTCTTCTCTCAGGAAATAAACGGACTACTTTTTATGCAGTCAGATATAAGATGAATAACGTTTACAGCATACCAAAGCCTCTATTCTATCCACATTCCAAAAAATCTTCAACAAATGTCTCCAGTTTGGTTTACAGTTCATGTGTGCTTTGGAAGGTCACCGGTGGGTTGAGCTCAGTGCTGCTACTGTGACGCATCACATTTTCCAACTAAATTCCTTGTCATTGTCTGTATAACACAGTATATTCCAGAACCTTTATGAGAAGAAGAGAAAGCCCTTCAAACATCAACACTGTCTGTCTGTCTGTGTAACGGCTGTCGTCCTCCTCTTCTGACGAGGAGAAGCGAGAAGGATCGGAGGACCAATATGCAGCGTGGTAAGTGTCCATAATGTTTATTTAAAGACATAAACTGAACACTACAAAAACAATAAACGTGAAACGAACGAAACCGAAACAGTACCGTGTGGCAACAAACACTCACACGGAAACAAACACCCACAAACCAAAAGTGAAACCCAGGCTACCTAAGTATGATACTCAATCAGGGACAACGATTGACAGCTGCCTCTGATTGAGAACCATACCAGGCCGAACTCAAAACCCCAACATAGAAAAACACACAGACTGCCCACCCCAACTCACGCCCTGACCATACTAAATAAAGACAAAACAAAGGAAATAAAGGTCAGAACGTGACAGTCTGTCTCTGTCTGTCTGTCTCTGTCTGTCTGTCTGTCTCTGTCTGTCTCTGTCTGTCTGCTCATTGTTTGTCTGTCTGTCTGCTCATTGTTTGTCTGTATTGTTATTGCAATTGTTTTTAATAACCTGCCCAGACACTGTGGTTGAATATTAGCCGGCTGGGTAAATCCGGCACTTTTACTGAAACATTGATTAATGTGCACTGTCCTTGTAAAAATAAAAATAAACTCAAACTCACTTAAGCTGAGGGCTAGAACACATCAATGCCTTAACCTGTTCTATGCAGCGGCTGTCCACATAGGGTGAGGTGCAGCTGTGACTACAACCCTTGTAACAATTCACACCTGTCGTAACATATTCCAATAAGCTCACACTGACAGCCATCTTGTGTGTGACCCTAAGATGAATAGAAAGAAAACAAAACACAGTCATTTTGACACAGGTTAATTTGTGAATTTTTACACAAGGATTTTGAAAGATTCATTTCTTGCTGACATTATTTCACTCCATGGCTAATCCAGAATTTATTGCTAATGCTTTAACTTGCGAAGCATGCAGGGAAAGTTATTCAGTAAATTTTGCCTTGCTTTGATTTTGGACACTAAATCAAGTGCCATTCATCTCTGTCGTCACCTACCTCTTCTGAACCGTCGTCTGACACTTTTCAAAAGGTTACTCAGAATTTAAAACCCTTTCCTCCCGAGTGGTGCAGTGGTCTAAGGCACTGCATCACAGTGCTAGAGACTTCACTACAGACCCGGGTTCAATCCCAGGCTGTGTCGCAGCCGGCCATGACCGGGAGACCAGGATGCCGCGCGAAATTGGCCCAGCGTCGTCCCTGTTAGGGGAGGGTTTGACCGACCAGGATGGCCTTGTCCCAACGCGCTCTAGCGACTCCTTGTGGTGGGTCAGGCGCATGCACGCTGACTTTGGTCGCCAGTTGGACGGTGTTCCCTCCGACACGTTGGTGCGGTTGGCTACCGGGTTAAGCGAGCATTGTGTCAGGATGTAGTGCGGATTGGCATGGTGGTGTTTCAGAGGACGCATGGCTCTCGACCTTCGCCTCTCACGAGTCCATACAGAAGATGCAGTGATTGGACAAGATTGTAACTACCAACTGTCACAAAACTGGAGAGAAAAAGGTGGTAAAAAGCACAAAAAAATTATAATTCTAAAACCCTTGAATGTGAAATGAACATAGGTTTATTCATCTTTTCCAAGCCCCTTTATGTTTAAACTCAAATCAACGTGTATTGGTTGCGTACAGAGTTTAGCAGATGCTACAGAGGGTGCGGTGAAATGGTTATGTTACTAGCTTGGTGCCGAAGACGTGGATGTCGATTAAGGCCCCCCCCAGCACCTCTCTGATTCAGAGGGGTTGGGTTAACTGCGGAAGACACATTTCAGTTGAATACATTCAGTTGGACAACTGACTAGGTATACCCCTTTCCCTCCTAACAATGCAGTAAAATGTCAAACAAGTCCACAAATAATCAAAAGTATAGCGCTCACTGCATTCTAACGAATATGATGTCTTGATGAAACAACGGGATGAACTAAACCTGTCTTATCTGTTTTTTTTCCTGTTATCATCTGCATTAGCCTAGTTATTCGGTCTACATTAACTTCTAGAACGATTACACAGAAGAAGAAACATTTTTTTAAACATTTTTTTTTACAAACCCTCATGTTTTACTAGGATTTATTTCACTAATTTTTCCCATATGAGTGGGGAATTTCTCTGGAAGTCACCTGCAGGAAACTGTCAGTAGTGTTACCATGTATTTCACGTTAATCCCTGGTGTCTTTGAGTGTACACATTTACAAAGCTCTTGATGACGTAGCTTGAAATAGACCACCCCTTACATGGAGAAATAGACCACCCCCTACAGACCACTCCCTACATGGAGAAAGAGACCACCTCCTACATGGAGAAATAGAACACCTCCTACATGGAGAAATAGACTACCCCCTACAGGGAGAAATAGACCACCTCCTACATGGAGAAATAGACCACCTCCTACATGGAGAAATAGACCACCTCCTACATGGAGAGATAGACCACCCACTACAGACCACCCCCTACATGGAGAAATAGACCATCCCCTACATGGAGAAATAGACCACCTCCTACATGGAGAAATAGACCACCTCCTACATGGAGAAATACACCACCTCCTACATGGAGAAATAGACCACCCCCTACAGACCACCCCCTACATGGAGAAATAGACCACCCCCTACATGGAGAAATAGACCACCTCCTACATGGAGAAATAGACCACCTCCTACATGGAGAGATAGACCTCCCCTCCAAGGAGAGATAGACCACCCCCTACAGACCACCCCCTACATGGAGAAATAGACCACCCCCTACATGGAGAAATAGACCACCCCCTACATGGAGAGATAGACCACCCCCTCCATGGAGAGATAGACCACCTCCTCCAGACCACCCCCTACAGGGAGAGATAGGCCGCCCCCTCCATGGAGAGATAGGCCACCCCCTACATGGAGAGATAGACCACCCCCTACAGTGAGAAATAGACCACCTCCTACATGGAGAGATAGACCACCTCCTACATGGAGAAATAGACCACCTCCTACATGGAGAAATAGACCACCTCCTACATGGAGAGATAGACCACCTTCTACATGGAGAAATAGACCACCTCCTACATGGAGAAATAGACCACCTCCTACATGGAGAAATAGACCACCTCCTACATGGAGAAATAGACCACCTCCTACATGGAGAAAGAGACCACCTCCTACAAGGAGAAAGAGACCACCTCCTACATGGAGAAATAGACCACCCCCTACATGGAGAAAGAGACCACCTCCTACATGGAGAAAGAGACCACCTCCTACATGGAGAAATAGACCACCCCCTACATGGAGAAATAGACCACCTCCTACATGGAGAAATAGACCACCTCCTACATGGAGAAATAGACCACCTCCTACATGGAGAAAGAGACCACCTCCTACATGGAGAAATAGACCACCTCCTACATGGAGAAATAGACCACCCCCTACATGGAGAAATAGACCACCTCCTACATGGAGAAATAGACCACCTCCTACATGGAGAAATAGACCACCTCCTACATGGAGAAATAGACCACCTCCTACATGGAGAAATAGACCACCTCCTACATGGAGAAATAGACCACCTCCTACATGGAGAGATAGACCACCTCCTACATGGAGAAATAGACCACCTCCTACATGGAGAAAGAGACCACCTCCTACATGGAAAATAGACCACCCCCTACATGGAGAAATAGACCACCTCGTACATGGAGAAATAGACCACCTCCTACATGGAGAAATAGACCCCTCTACATGGAGAAATAGACCACCCCCTACATGGAGAAATAGACCACCTCCTACAAGGAGAAATAGACCACCCCCTACATGGAGAAATAGACCACCTCCTACATGGAGAAATAGACCACCCCCTACATGGAGAAAGAGACCACCTCCTACATGGAGAAATAGACCACCCCCTACATGGAGAAATAGACCACCCCCTACATGGAGAAATAGACCACCCCCTACAGGGAGAAATAGACCCCTCTACATGGAGAAATAGACCACCTCCTACATGGAGAAATAGACCACCTCCTACATGGAGAAATAGACCACCTCCTACATGGAGAAATAGACCACCTCCTACATGGAGAAATAGACCACCTCCTACATGGAGAAATAGACCACCTCCTACATGGAGAAATAGACCACCCCCTACATGGAGAAATAGACCACCTCCTACATGGAGAAATAGACCACCTCCTACATGGAGAAATAGACCACCCCCTACATGGAGAAATAGACCACCCCCTACATGGAGAAATAGACCACCTCCTACATGGAGAAATAGACCACCTCCTACATGGAGAAATAGACCACCTCCTACATGGAGAAATAGACCACCTCCTACATGGAGAAATAGACCACCTCCTACATGGAGAAATAGACTACCTCCTACATGGAGAAATAGACTACCTCCTACATGGAGAAATATACCACCTCCTACATGGAGAAATAGACCCCTCTTACTGGAGAAATAGACCACCTCCTACATGGAGAAATAGACCACCCCCTACATGGAGAAATAGACCACCCCCTACATGGAGAAATAGACCACCTCCTACATGGAGAAATAGACCACCCCCTACATGGAGAAATAGACCCCTCTACATGGAGAAATAGACCACCCCCTACATGGAGAAATAGACCCCTCTACATGGAGAAATAGACCACCTCCTACATGGAGAAATAGACCACCCCCTACATGGAGAAATAGACCACCTCCTACATGGAGAAATAGACCACCCCCTACATGGAGAAATAGACCACCCCCTACAGGGAGAAATAGACCACCTCCTACATGGAGAAATAGACCACCTCCTACATGGAGAAATAGACCACCCCCTACATGGAGAAATAGACCACCCCCTACATGGAGAAATAGACCACCTCCTACATGGAGAAAGAGACCACCTTCTACATGGAGAAATAGACCACCTCCTACATGGAGAACTAGACCACCTTCTACATGGAGAAATAGACCACCTCCTACATGGAGAAATAGACCACCTCCTACATGGAGAGATAGACCACCTCCTACATGGAGAAAGAGACCACCTCCTACATGGAGAAATAGACCACCTCCTACATGGAGAAATAGACCACCTCCTACATGGAGAAATAGACCCATCTACATGGAGAAATAGACCACCTCCTACATGGAGAAATAGACCCATCTACATGGAGAAATAGACCACCTCCTACATGGAGAAATAGACCACCTCCTACATGGAGAAATAGACCACCCACTACAGACCACCTCCTACATGGAGAAATAGACCACCCCCTACATGGAGAAATAGACCCCTCTACATGGAGAGATAGACCACCTCCTACATGGAGAGATAGACCACCTCCTACATGGAGAAATAGACCACCCCCTACATGGAGAAATAGACCACCTCCTACATGGAGAAATAGACCACCTCCTACATGGAGAGATAGACCACCTCCTACATGGAGAAATAGACCACCCACTACAGACCACCCCCTACATGGAGAAATAGACCACCCCCTACATGGAGAAATAGACCCCTCTACATGGAGAAATAGACCACCTCCTACATGGAGAAATAGACCACCTCCTACATGGAGAAATTGACCACCTCCTACATGGAGAGATAGACCACCCCCTACATGGAGAAATAGACCACCTCCTACATGGAGAAATAGACCACCTCCTACATGGAGAAATAGACCACCCCCTACATGGAGAAATAGACCACCTCCTACATGGAGAAATAGACCACCCAGTACATGGAGAAATAGACCACCCCCTACATGGAGAAATAGACCACCTCCTACATGGAGAGATAGACCACCTCCTACATGGAGAAATAGACCACCTCCTACATGGAGAAATAGACCACCCCCTACAGGGAGAAATAGACCACCTCCTACATGGAGAAATAGACCACCTCCTACATGGAGAAATAGACCACCTCCTACATGGAGAAATAGACCACCTCCTACATGGAGAAAGAGACCACCTCCTACATGGAGAAATAGACCACCCACTACAGACCACCTCCTACATGGAGAAATAGACCACCCCCTACATGGAGAAATAGACCACCCCCTACATGGAGAAATAGACCACCTCCTACATGGAGAAAGAGACCACCTCCTACATGGAGAAATAGACCACCCCCTACATGGAGAAATAGACCACCTCCTACATGGAGAAATAGACCACCCCCTACAGGGAGAAATAGACCACCTCCTACATGGAGAAATAGACCACCCCCTACATGGAGAAATAGACCCCTCTACATGGAGAAATAGACCACCTCCTACATGGAGAAATAGACCACCCCCTACATGGAGAGATAGACCACCCACTACAGACCACCTCCTACATGGAGAAATAGACCGCCCCCTACATGGAGAAATAGACCACCTCCTACATGGAGAAATAGACCACCCCCTACATGGAGGAAGAGACCACCTCCTACATGGAGAAATAGACCACCCCCTACATGGAGAAATAGACCACCTCCTACATGGAGAAATAGACCACCCCCTACATGGAGAGATAGACCACCCACTACAGACCACCTCCTACATGGAGAAAGAGACCACCTCCTACATGGAGAAATAGACCACCCCCTACATGGAGAAATAGACCACCTCCTACATGGAGAAATAGACCACCCCCTACATGGAGAGATAGACCACCCACTACAGACCACCTCCTACATGGAGAGATAGACCACCTCCTACATGGAGAAAGAGACCACCTCCTACATGGAGAAAGAGACCACCTCCTACATGGAGAAAGAGACCACCTCCTACATGGAGAAATAGACCACCTCCTACATGGAGAAAGAGACCACCTCCTACATGGAGAAATAGACCCCTCTACATGGAGAAATAGACCACCTCCTACATGGAGAAATAGACCACCTCCTACATGGAGAAATAGACCACCTCCTACATGGAGAAATAGAACACCCACTACAGACCACCCCCTACATGGAGAAATAGACCACCTCCTCCAAACCACCTCCTATCAGGATGAACTTCTCCTTTTTCAACAGTAACTCATGTGGTAAAAACCTGTGAGGACACGTACATTAGCTCTCTCTGTCTCTCTGTCTCTCTGTCTCTCTGTCTCTCTGTCTCTCTGTCTCTCTGTCTCTCTGTCTCTCTGTCTCTCTCTCTCTCTCTCTCTCTCTCTCTCTCTCTCTCTCTCTCTCTCTCTCTCTCTCTCTCTCTCTCTCTCTCTCTCTCTCTCTCTCTCTCTCTCTCTCTCTCTCTCTCTCTCTCTCTCTCTGTGTGTGTGTGTAAGGCTGAAGAATGACATCCAGCTACTGGGTGTTCTTTTGTTCCCTGTCAAGGTGCGGTTGAGAGGACCTGCCTGTTCCGTGTGAGGAAGGATCAAAACACTGACCCACCCATCACCCCCTGAAGAAGATAATTCCCATCCATAGATTTTCTACCAGTCCCTATGATGGTAGCACCCTAGAATGGGGTCGGGCCTATTGACACTTCCATTTTATATGTATTTATCCTTTATTTAACTAGGCAAAATGCTCTTAACCCCAACGGATATGCGGGTGCCAATCCACATACACACCCAGGAAAGCCAACAGTCATAATATTTACCTTCTCTCTCCACTATTTATTTTTGTATCTAACTTTGCGCCAGATCCCTTAGCTTGTTAAAAGCTGTCTTCCTTGCAGGAGGTGTCTTAACCTTGATGGTTGCTATGAAAGGAAAGACAGACAGACAGACGGACAGACGGACAGACGGACAGACGGACGGACGGACGGACAGAACAGAACAGAGTTTTCCGTCGTTCAGTTCACTGAGCCACATTCAGGTGGTCATATAGAAACATGTCAACCCAAACAAAACTCAAGTGAAATGCCATACGACTCTCCTCCCAGTCTGGGATTAAGGTCTGTTCTGCTGCTGCTGCTGCGGGGGGACTGGACTCTGTCACGCTTCTATTCACACATGACGACTAGCTCTCTCTCTCCCTGCCAGAGACATCCTAACCCAAGATCCTATACGATGACATTGCTTTAGACGTCAGACAAAGTCTAGCCCAGAATATTTTACTGTAACGCTGAGAGCTTGGGAAAGTTTGCATTGAAACTGTCACATTTGTATAAGATACTGATGATATATGCCTTGTCTGGAAGACGATCGTGAACCCTTCCCTGAAAGCCGGGCCAGGAATTGCAACTGTGTAATATCTGCTCTTTCTCTGCAGTCTTAGAAGAAAAGGTGCTATCTAGAACTTAAAAGGGTTCTTCTGCTGTCCCAATAGGATAACCCTTTGAAGAACCCGTTTTGGTTCCAGATAGAACCCTTTTGGGATCCATGTATAAATCTTTCCACAGAGGGTTCTACCTTGAACCATAACGAGTTATCCTATGGGGACAGCCGAATAACCTTTTTGGAACTTTTTTTCAAAAAATGTGTAGTGCAGGAAATGTACTGTGAGATGCTATGAGCAGCTGACTAGAAACATGCAGAGAGAGAGAGAGAGAGAGAGAGAGAGAGAATCTTGGAAGAACAGCCTGGATGGTTCATCTCCCATCCATCAGGAGATCTAGGGTTTCTTTCTCTTTCTCCCTCCATGTCTCTCCTCCGCTAAGGACATCTCAGAGAACGGACGATGCACATGGCCCGATCTGATTTATGGGTGTGTGGATTGAGGGAGAAAGAGAGAAAGAAAGAAAGGAGGGAGAGAATCAAACGGATGGTCGGCCATGTGTTCTTTATTTATTACCAACACCAATGAAAAGTGAGCTCATCCTCACCCTCTCTCTCTGTTTAACTTTCTCTCTCCCTCCCTAACTCTTTCCCTCAGGGACCATCTGGGATGAGTTATAGTGGATCTCTCTCTCCACCACAAGAAAGGCTGGAAGACACTGGCTGGTGGTTTTGAAGAAGGACCACATAGGTTGTCTGAGCAGTTAACAGTTTGTAATTTATTCCACTTGACCATCTTTGGTGGCACTGTGAGAGCAAGGTAAATAGAAGCAGACCTGAGAAAGACTGTGTCTGAAGTGTATAATTTACTTTGTGCAGCATAATGTGAAATTGAAAACATGTTACAATGTTATACTCCAACTTAATCTAACAGTGATTTAATTTTAATTTTAATTTACACCAAAAAGTGAGTTTTGTCCATTAATAACCATATAATCAAACAAAATCTTTAGTTGTAATACCAGGTGTGTGCTAGATATTATTATATATTCTGTAAAATAGAAGATCTGCATACTCTGACCACAATATATTTAATGTGGCCTATATCTCTTCAAAAGAAGGTGGAACTGCAGTGGGGATTTCCGTTCTCAGCATGGAAGCCATTTTTCACTTAAGTGAGATCCACACGGCACGATAAGAGAAACAAAATTACAAAATTAATTAAGATTCAGCAAAACGATTACTGGATTAATTAATTGAAAAATATGATGAAGACTGTAAATCACTAAATTAGATGTTTGGGAGCATCTGAGACCTTCATTTGCAGTCTACGATGCCTCCTTGCATTCTGGGAAAGTTCTACTGAAGGAATAATCGAGTCAATTTCCCTAATCTTCAGTTAGTGTGTTTACTCTACGACTATCTATAGATGTCAGATGATTAGGACTGCACGCTGCTAGGAGGGAAAACATGTAAATTATCATACACATGATTATGTAGTACAATAACAGTGGTTTTACAGTGAAACTTTTGTCCTCCTCCTTCTCCTCCAGTTGGCATATTGCTATTGTCACGTGTTTTCCCTCTCCGGCCTCTAGGTCATCAGGCTGCTTGTTATGGCGCGCACCTGTCACTAGCGTTACGCGCATAATGACACTGACCTGGACTCCATCACCTCCTTGATTACCTGCCCTTTTATATGTCACTCCCTTTGGTTTCTGCCCCAGTCGTCATTGTTGCCGTTTCATGTCGGTGCGCTGTTTATGTTTCTTAGTTTTGTTTCATTTATTTTATTAAATGTATTCACTCGCCTGAACTTGCTTCCCGACTCAGCGTACATCGTTACAGCTATCCACTGACACACAGAGACCGGAATAAGAGAGCTTTCCTAACACCTCGGATGAAACACCTTGAGTCATGAGGAGCTAGAGTAGCCTTGGGTTAGTGCCGGGCTAGCCCTCTTTTCTCAGTGATACCACCGCTGTTTCCTCACAGCGTCAGAGTTGCATGTGGGCTCAGTGCCTTAGTGAGAGACCGGAGGGGAAGACTGTCTGCTATTAATAAGAAAGATGCTCTCCTTGTGCAGCGAGGCACGCTAACATGTTTGTCTGTGTAGCCAGAGGCTCAGCACTGCAGAACAACAAAGGTAGTGAGTATGGTGTCCATATTAGGACAGCCTCAGTGCTGCAGTTCTGCTGAGACGCCTCATTACTGAGATTAGAAGAATTTGTGCTGATACCAAGGCTGTCCTAATATGGACACCGTCAGATAGCCTCTTTTATATTGTGTGGCTGTGTACCTCGGTGGGTGTGAATGGTGGGTGGGCTAACGACACCAGCTGAGCTCTGACTCAGGACCTGTGTCTGTATTCATGAAGAGTGGGAGTGATGTTATTAAAGGACTGAGATGCTTTTTTGAATATGAGCCCTGGCCAAACAGAGATTTCGTATATATCCGTCTAAAATGGTTTGAGCCAGTGATAGTTCTACGGAACAACGGACAGCTATCTGCCAACTGCCTGTTAATTTTGATGTGTTCTACGGAACAACGGACAGCTATCTGCCAACTGACGTGAGTCGAAAATCAAAATGAGTCATACTTCTTATGGATCTAGATTAACATGGTATGTTCTGGCTAGACACTCAGGCAAAATCCTTGTCTACCTATGTTATGAAGAATGAATCAAGAGGGTCCTGCAGTGGCAGCTATATGGGGAAGAACAACATTATATCATCACGTCATCCCAGACACCCTGGACCCACTCCAATTTGCATACCGCCCCAACAGATCCAAAGATGACGCAATCTCAATTGCGCTCCACACTCCCCTCTCCCACCTGGATAAAGAGGAATACCTGTGTGAGAATGCTGTTTATTGACTACAGCTCCCCGTTCAACACCATCGTGCCCTCAAAGCTCATCACTAAGCTAAGGAGCCTCCCTCTGCAACTGGATCCTGGACTTCCTGACGTGCCACCCCCAGGGGGTGAGGGTAGGCAACACCACGTCCACAACGCTAACCGGCAACACCGGGGCCCCTAAGGGTTGCGTGCTCAGTCCCCTCCTATACTCCCTGTTCACCCACGACTCCAACACCATCATTAAGTTTTCTGACGACACAACGCTGGTTTGCCTGATCACTGACGACAGTGAGACAGCCTATTGGGAGGAGGTCAGTGACCTGGCAGTGAGTTGCCAGGAAAACAATCTTTCCCTCAACATCAGCAGGACAAAGGAGCTGATCGTTGACTACAGGAAACGGAGGGCCGAACACGCCCCCATCTACATCGACGGGGGCTGTAGTGGAGCAGGTCGAGAGCTTCAATTTCCTCTGTGTCCTCATCACTAAGGATCTTTCGTGGTCCACACACAGCAACACAGTCGTGAAGAAGGCAGGACAATGCCTCTTCCTTCTCAGGAGGCTGAAAAGATTTCATATGGGCCCTCAGAGCCTCAAAAAGTTCTCCAGCTGCACCATTGAGAGCATCATGACTGGCTGCATCACCACTTTGTACGGCAACTTCTTGCCATCAGACAGCTAGGCGCTACAGAGCGTAGTGCACATGGCCCAGTACATCACTGGGGCCGAGCTCCTTGCCATCCATGTCCTCTATACCATGCGGTGTCAGAGGAAGGCCCTAAACATTTTCAAAGACTCCAGCCTCCCAAGTCATAGACTGTTCACTCTGCTACCACACGGCAGCCAATGAACCAAGTCTGGAACCAACAGGACCCTGAACAGCTTCTACCTCCAAGCCCTAAGACTGCTAAATAATTAGTCTGGGTAGCTATTTGGTTAATTATTTAACTATCTGCATTGACCCGTTTTGCATTTACTCTTTTTGACTCTTCACATGCTATTGATACTGTCTATTATCTATCCTGTTGCTTAGTTACTTTACCCCTACCTACAGTGCATTCGGAAAGTGTTCAGACCCCCGATTTCTTTTACACATTTTGTTACTTTACAAACTTGGCACACCTGTATTTGGGGAATTTCTTCCATTCTTCTCTGCATATCCTCTCAAGCTCTGTCAAGTTGGATGGGGAGCATCACCGCACAGCTAGTTTCAAGTCTCTCCAGAGATGTTTGATCGGGTTCAAGTCCGGGCTCTGGCTGGGCCACTCAAAGACATTCAGAGACTTGCCCCGAAGCCACTCATGCGTTGTCTTGGCTATGTGCTTAGGGTCGTTGCCTTGTTGGAAGGTGAACCTTCGCCCCCAGTCTGAGGTCCTGAGCGCTCTGGAGCAGGTTTTCATCAAGGATCTCTGTACTTTGCTCCGTTCGTCTTTCCCTCGATCCTGACTAGTCTCCCAGTTCCTGCCGCTGAAAAATATCCCCACAGCATGATACTGCCACCACCATTGCCACCACCATGCTTCACCGTAGGGATGGTGCCACCACCATGCTTCACCGTAGGGATGCTGCCAGATGGTGTTTTCTCTAGTCGTGACGCTTGACATTCAAGCCAAAGAGTTCCATCTTGGTTTCATCAGACCAGAGAATCTTGTTTCTCATGGTCTGAGAGTCCTTTCAGTGCCTTTGGGCAAACTCCAAGTGGGCTGTCATGTGCCTTTTACTGATGAGAAGCTTCCGTCTGGCAACTCTACCATAAAGGCCTAATTGGTGAAGTGCTGCAGAGATAGTTGTCCTATTGGAAGATCTCCCATCTCCACAGAGGAACTCTGGAGCTCTGTCAGAGTGACCATCGGAGTGACCATTATTCGTCACTTCCCTGACCAAGGTCCTTCTCCCCCGTTTGCTCAGTTTGGCCGGGCGGCCAGCTGTAGGAAGACTCTTGGTGGTTCGAAACCTGTTCCATTTAGTAATGATGGAGGCCACTGTGTTCCTGGGGACCTTCAATGCTGCAGAAATGTTTTCGTAACGTTCTCCAGATCTGTGCCTCGACACAATCCTGTCTCGGAGCTCTACGGACAATTCCTTGGACCTCATGGCTTGGTCTTATGTAAACAAGGTATTTCTGTTTAAAATGTTCAATACATATGCAAAAAAATGTAATACATAGTTTCGCTTTGTCATTATGTGGTATTGAGTGTAGACTGATATATACAAATATTTTAGAATAAGGCTGTAATGTAACAAAATGTGGAAAAAGTCAAGGGGTCTGAATACTTTACAAATGTACTGTATATGTACATATCTACCTAAATTACCTCGTACCCCTGCACATGGACTCGGTACTGGTACCCCTGGTGTATAAAGCCAACTTATTACCTCGTACCCCTGCACATGGACCCAGTTCTGGTACTCTGTGTACAAAGCCAAGTTATTACCTCATACCCCTGTAAATGGACTCGGTACTGGTACGCCGGTGTATAAAGCCAAGTTATTACATCGCACCCCTGTAAATGGACTCGGTAGTGGTATCTTGTGTATATAGCCAACTTATCGTTACTCATTGTGTACTTATTCCTCGTGTTATTATGTTTCTATAATTTGTCTCTTTTTCTTTCTCTCTGCGTTGTAGGGAAGGGCCTTTAGCATTTCACTGTTAGTCTACAAAATTTGATTTGATACGATATCTTTGAGAAGACAATCTTCTGTTGATCTCATTTTAGGTGGAAATGCTTTGCTGAGTATGTGCCTCTGTCTGAGAATGTCTATGTGTGTATCTGTGTGTGTGCGTGTGACAGAGCTGAAGCGTCCAGCTCCCCCAGATAGCAATTGCCATTACTCACACCGACAGTGAGTCTCTTGCTTTCCGAGCCCCAGTGCAGAGATAAGGCATTGGATCCCTCTCGCCCAACGGTTTGATCAATCTGGAGATTTACAGCCAGTACTGCAGCACACCGATGAAGCATAAAAGCAGTAAATTCAACTTCACCCTTCGGGCCCACTGTTGTCCAAAACCTTCTCATAACTCTGATACTCTCTTACAGAAATCTTCACAACTTTTGCATTTAGCATGCTCACCACTATGGACAAGGTTAGCCAAAACAGCTCAGACTTTACTCTCTGTTTTCATTTTATTTTATTTCCTACGTTTCTTCTATTTGGCTGCGGGAATCATTTATAACCTGGGATACTAGGTCTGATCTGTCATCCGCTCCGGGTGTGAGCGTAGCGTCTTCCGAAAAGGCTACCCTGCCTGCATAACTGAAATTTCACTGGTGCGTATGGAATATTCAATGGGCCTATTCAACTGGTCTACGGCATGTTTCTTTTTCCTCCCTCTCTCGCTCTGGGGTTAAAGTCTTTCTCTCCTTCTCTTCTCCTGTGGAGAAGAATCAAGGTTCATTCATAAGTCACTGGCCTCATCCAAGGTCAAGATCCTACTTAATTAAGGCTGTTTTACTTCTTCTTCCCCTGAGTCATCAAGACCGCGCTAGGGCAAATTCTGAGGCTCAGCAAAACTCCGGTGCGGTATTGAGGAAAAACTGCTTAGTATAATCCTTTTCTGTTTTATGATGGAGGTATAGTTCGTGCACACCTGACTAGGTTGAAAGTAGGTGTATCTCTCTCTCTGTATCAGTAACCTGAGCAAAGAGTAACTCCCTGGCCATTCAGGATGAAGATGATAAAGCTAGTCCAAAGACTCGACCCTACTTTCTCAAGGTGGGGAGGCTGGGTGGACGGAGAGAGGAGGGAGGAGAGGGGGAGAGGGGGGCTTAATGGTGCGACCTGCCTGACCTTGTGACCCCGATTGTTGGAAAGGAGGAACTCAAATGACCTGTGAGGAGTGCCATTCAAGAGGAATAAAAGCAGAAAGCTTGGATATCCCACATGTGGTTTGAATTTCTCCATCTTTACAAGGGAATTGCTCATATTCCAGTCAGGCAGAATGCTACAAATTCATCTCCTTGTTTTTGCAGCATTTTGTGCTACTATGAATTTTTCAAATACTTCCTATATGTTCTTGAAGGTATGGTTGAGAGGGATGAGGCAAAAGGAATATGGCTGCAGAACCGATTGGCAAATAATGTGACTGAACTGAATAAAAGAAGAAGAAGCTCCACTATGAAACAAAGATAAATAACATGAAGAATGATAGTAAAAAGCTTTGGAGCACCTTAATTAAATGACATTTTGGGGGAAAAAGCCAACTCGGCTCCATCATTCATTGAATCAGATGTCTCATTCATCACAAAACCAACTGATAATGCCAACTACTTTAATGATTTTTTTCATTGGCAAGATTAACAGACTTAGGCATTGACATGGCATCTAACACTGACACTACACATCCAAGTATATCTGACCAAATTATGAAAGACAAGCATTGTCATTTTGAATTCCGTAAAGTAAGTGTGGAAGAGATGAAAACATTATTGTTGTCTATTAACAACGACAAGCCACCGGGATCTGACAAACTGGATGAAAAATTACTGTGGATAATAGTGGACGATATTTCCACTCTTGTATACTAGAAATTGTTTGCACCTAGGCTTGAAAGGAAGCAAAAGTAATTCCGCTACCTAATAATAGTAAAGCCCCCTTTACTGACTGAAATAGACGACCAATCAGCCTCTTACCAACTCTTAGTAAACTTCTGGAAGAAATTGTGTTTGACCAGATACAATGCTATTTTACAGTAAACAAATTGACAACAAACTTTCAACATGCTTATAGGGAAGGACATTCAACAAGCACAGCACTTACACAAATGACTGATGATTGGCTGAGAGAAATTGATGATAAAATGATTGTGGGGGCTGCCTTGTTAGACTTCAGTGCAGCTTTTGCCATTATCGATCATAGTCTGCTGCTGGAAAAACATGCCACTGGCAGTGTGTCTATGTATGCATATGACTCTATACATTTCAGCTACTGCAGCAACTGAAATGACTGCAACACTTAACAAAGAGTGGCAGTTTGTTTCAGAGTGGGTGGCAATGTATAAGTTAGTCCTAAATATCTCTAAAACTACAAAAATTGTATTTGGGACATGATTTTACCTTTATTTAACTATGCAAGTCAGTTAAGAACACATTCTTATTTACAATGACGGCCTACCCCCCGGCCAAAACCCTCCCCTAACCCAGACGATGCTGGACCAATTGTGCATCACCCTATGAGACTCCCGATCACGGCCGGTTGTGGCACAGCCTGGGAACGATCCAGGGTCTGTAGTGATGCGTCTAGCACTGCAATGCTGTGCCTTAGACTGCAGTGCCACTCCTGAGGCCAAATCATTCACTCAACCCTAAACCTAAACTAAATCTTGTAATAAATCATGTGGAAATTGAGCAAGTTGTGACTGAACTGCTTGGAGTAACCCTGGATTGTACTGTCATGGTCAAAACATATTAATACAACAGTAGCTAAAATGGGGAGAAGTCTGTCCATAATAAAGCGCTGCTCTGCCTTTTTACCAGCACTGTCAACAAGGCAGGTCCTCAGGCCCTAGTTTTGTTCAGTTGTAGGAACATTTTGGAAAATTGCAATTGGCTCAGATCAGTGCGGCACGGCCTGGCCTTGGATGAACACAGAGAGCAAATATTAATAATATGCATTTCAATCTCTCCTGGGTCAAAGTGGAGGAGAGACTGACTATATCACTACTTGTGTTTATGAGAGGTATCAGTGGCGGTTCTAGCTTGTATGGTCCCCTTTGCGAATCTACCCTTCAGCCCCCCCCCAGACAATATGTCTGTGAAACTATATATTCACATTATTATGAATGAATTGTGGTTAATTTTGTAACATTTCGCAGAGTGACTGATTTTACTATTTGCATTAGTACTGTACAAAGTTAAAGGCACGCTATTTGATAGATTCCCCCGCTCACCCTACCTCGGGCTTCCAGTGGGGAGACCTGAGGTCAACCTACCCCCGCCACCCTCCCCATCTCGTACTTCTGAGTGGGAGACCTTCCCAGGCAGTAGCCTGCCTAGCTCACAAACTAGAATCAGGGCGCCCACTCCGACAAGGTTAATTGACCCACAGTCCCACACGATGACATGATATCATTGACGTGACGTGCAAATGAGCGATAGAAAACCGATCCGGCAAATGTCACCATTCCCCAAAAAATGTTGCAGGCTCCCCGTGCCACCCCCGGAAAGATGGCGCCCTGGCCGGCTGCCCATGTCGCCTATACCTAAATCCGCTACTGAGAGTTATTGACATGTTGAATGCACCAAGCTGTCTTTTTGAACTACTAGCACACAGCTCAGACACCCATGCATACCCCACAAGACATGCCACCAGAGGTCTCTTCACAGTCCACCCATGCATACCCCACAAGACATGCCACCAGAGGTCTCTTCACAGTCCACCCATGCATACCCCACAAGACACGCCACCAGAGGTCTCTTCACAGTCCACCCATGCATACCCTACAAGACATGCCACCAGAGGTCTCTTCACAGTCCCCAAGTCCAGAACAGTCTATGGGAGGCGCACAGTACTACATAGAGCCATGACTACATGGAACTTTATTCCACATCAAGTAACTGACGCAAGCAGTAGAATTAGATTTAAAAAAAACAGATAAAAATACAATTTATGGATCAGCGGGAACTGTAAAGCAACAAACATAGGCACATACACATGCATACACACACACATACACACACACACACACGATAACATACGCACTATACACACAGGTACACATGGATTTAGTACTGTAGATATTGTGGTAGTGGTGGAGTAGGGGCCTGAGAGCACACAGTCTGTGAATGTATTGTAATGTTTTTAAAATGGTGTAAACTGCCTTAATTTCGCAGCTAATGGGGGTCCATAATAAATACAAATACAAAGGTATTAATTATGTCATGCTCATCCAAATCATGAGTCCTAGCTTCTGAAGTTTTCTCCCATACAGTATCTATTGTTCCCTCTCTCTTAAATGCCTTGCTGGCTGATTCCACTATGTATGAATGTGGAGACTAGTGAACCTGCTAATCTAATGCAGTTGGCGGGAGTGACATCATTACTTCTGCTCTATGTAGACATCTGAGGAGGCCTGAAGCTGGGCTGAACACCTCTGATCTTTCTCCTCCCCTGGAAATTTCTCCTCACCAGCCAGATACAGAACCACTCTGGATCAAACAGATCTCTGCTTCCCCATAACACTTCTTTCCTCATTTTGTAGGTCCAATTTTTACAGCAAATTTTCCCTCTAAAGATCCTGAAAATGTGTCTGCTTTTGCTTCAGTTTTTTTGTCCAAAGATGGTGTTGTCGTCCATAATTCCATAGTTAGAATGTTGGGATAATGCACTCGGTTCCATGAAAAATCTCTCCCTCTTTCTCTCCCTTTGTAGTCTCAGGTATCATGTTGTGCCACCGTTGGCCTATAGGGGGAGCCCCAACATCACGTTCCCTCATGGTGACTTCACTACTCATTTCCCCTTACTGTCCCAGGGACTCTACAGCTCTACAGCTCTGCTGCCTCACATCTTCTCCACTGTTCGTGTCTCTGGATCGTTCCACCAATTCGGTGCTTTTTGAGGAGTGTAACTTGGTACAAAAAAAAAACGTTTGATTTCACCTAATTTTAACATTCTGTCATGAAGGGTACTTGATTAATTTCATAAAGTTTCCCCATCTCAAGAGGTATTGAGCACGTCACTAGTATTTCCTGACTGAGTTTTTGCTTGGAAGCAGGAATAAGGACGATAGAGTTATGGTCAGATTTGCCAAATGGAGGGCGAAGAAGAGTTTTGCATGCGTTTCTGTGTGAAGTTAAGGGGATCTAGTGGTTTTTTGCCTCTAGTTGCGCAGGTAACATGCTGGTAGATCCAGTCTCCCTGCATTAAAATCTGTGACTAGACTTCCGCCTCTGGATGTGCATTTTCTTGTTTGCTAATGGCCCTAAACAGCTCGTTGAGTGCGTTCTTAGTGCCAGCATCGGTTTGTGGTGGTAAATAGACAGTCTTGATAAATAGTGTGGTCTACAGCTTATCATGAGGTATTCTAACTCAGGTGAGCAGAACCTCTAGACTTCCTTAACATTTGAGATCCCGCACCAGCTGTTGTTAACGGACACTTGTGACAGGGGGGAAGCTGGTTGTGTGCAACAGGAAGTGGCAACTGAATGCAAGCTTCACAATAAAAAAATAAAAAAGTAAAAAAAATGTTTAGCCTATCTCTGGGTAACAGGGCTGGATGTGTTATGCTCGACCCACTCAAAACACCAGAACATGGCCAAAATGAGTACAACCAGCTCACCTGCTTTAATAACACTGAGTTGACTATTAAATGTTCAATGTTTCTTTAGAAAAACATATAAAAAAAAAAAAAAGGAATAGTTTCACCATTAGTAAAAACGAGAGTTCAGTTCACATAACAGGGGCTGACCTGAAAATGAGGGACAGATGTCAGTTAATCACTAATCACATTAAGCAACTAAATCATCTAGGGCTTTAAAATGATGGTGAAAATGTGTTGGGGTTAAGTGGGTTAAAATATTCCTATAAGTAATAGAGGATGCACGGAGGGACATGTCAAAATGCTGAATTTTTACACTTTAGCAAGTCATTCTACATATACAAATGTATTGAATTATCCATGTGTTGAAGGGCACTTCATTTAATATAACAGGCTTTTAAAATAAAATAAAATGCAATATCAAAGGGATGCAAAAGCACTCTTTCCATGGAACGACCCTTCTACGGTCAGAGACAGTACAGGCTGTCGACACAACACACGCACACGCACACGCACACACACACACACACACTCATCACAGGCCCCGGCAATGTGAACTATGAAGCAACATCACCGGATGAAAATAGACATTGATCAAGCTGAATGGATTTCACACCATTGTCGGTACTGTAAAGCAGACAAGCCGTGACATAGGTAACGGCGCGTGACTTACGCACATCTCCCAGCACCAAAGCTCCGTCGGTTGAGCAATAGATAACGTTAGCAGCGTCAATCTAAAGGGAGAATGCTGTCTCTACTGTAACTAAAAAGGCGTGTCATATTCTCAGCGAATGAGGGGGGGGACTGGGACTTGAATGAGTTGGTGTTTTTTTGCAGTTCTGTTGATTATCATTGGTCACGGTCTCGGCCAATGCAAAGCTGTCTAATTTAGTATAACATGAGAGAGATAGGTTATGTGGCTCTTATTTTAAAATAGATTTGGACCCCCCTCTCCACGCCCCCGATAAAGCGACTTATCATTGATCAGATACATAATTGTCTGGCTAGTTTGAATGTTATTGACCAAAGAGGCGTCAACAAAACATTCCTTAGGCCAATAATTTGTCTAAAATGGAAAAGAACTAAAACCAAAACAGACACTATTCCTCCTGATCTATATTTCCATCTATTTTCTTAGCAGCTCTTTAAGTTTCAGTTATATAATCAGTTGAACAGTAAATGTTTTCAGCATAATCTGATTTAAAAGATAAGAGAAGAGTTTGGCTGAGCTCCATCTTTTAAGACGTAGCACAGACAGGCAGACAGGCAGACAGACAGGCAGGCAAACAGACAGTCAGTCAGACAGACAGACAGACAGTGAGGCAGACAGGCAGACAGACAGTCAGGCAGACAGACAGTCAGGCAGACAGACAGACAGGCAGACAGACAGGCAGGCAAACAGACAGACAGACAGACAGACAGGCAGGCAGACAGGCAGGCAAACAGGCAGTCAGACAGACAGACAGTCAGGCAGACAGGCAGACACAGACAGTCAGGCAGACAGACATGCAGGCAAACAGACAGTCAGACAGACAGACAGACAGTCAGGCAGACAGACAGACAGGAAGACAGACAGACAGGAAGACAGACAGACAGTCAGGCAGAAAGGAAGACAGACAGGCAAACAGACAGGCAGACAGATAGTCAAACAGACAGGAAGACAGACAGACAGTCAGGCAGACAGACAGGCAGGCAAACAGACAGACAGACAGACAGTCAGGCAAACAGACAGGAAGACAGACAGACAGTCAGGCAGACAGACAGACAGACAGTCAGGCAGACAGACAGACAGGCAGACAGTCAGGCAGACAGACAGGCAGACAGACAGGCAGACAGACAGGCAGGCAAACAGACAGACAGACAGACAGACAGGCAGGCAAACAGGCAGTCAGACAGACAGACAGACAGACAGACAGACAGTCAGGCAGTCAGACAGACAGACAGTCAGGCAGACAGACAGGCAAACAGACAGACAGACAGACAGACAGGAAGACAGACTGACAGGAAGACAGGCAAACAGACAGTCAGGCAGACAGACAGTCAGGCAGACAGACAGACAGGAAGACAGACAGTCAGGCAGACAGACAGGAAGACAGAAAGACAGACAGACAGGAAGACAGACAGACAGTCAGGCAAACAGACAGTCAGGCAGACAGACAGTCAGGCAGAAAGGAAGACAGACAGACAGTCAGGCAAACAGACAGTCAGGCAGACAGACAGGAAGACAGACAGACAGGCAGACAGACAGGCAAACAGACAGGAAGACAGACAGACAGTCAGGCAAACAGACAGTCAGGCAAACAGACAGTCAGGCAGACAGACAGTCAGACAGACAGGCAGACAGACAGGCAGGCAAACAGACAGACAGACAGACAGGCAGGCAGGCAAACAGGCAGTCAGACAGACAGACAGACAGTCAGGCAGGCAGGCAAACAGACAGTCAGACAGACAGTCAGGCAGACAGACAGGCAGGCAAACAGACAGTCAGACAGACAGTCAGGCAGACAGACAGGCAAACAGACAGACAGACAGACAGGAAGACAGACAGACAGGAAGACAGGCAAACAGACAGTCAGGCAGACAGACAGTCAGGCAGACAGACAGACAGGAAGACAGACAGTCAGGCAGACAGACAGGAAGACAGACAGACAGGCAGACAGACAGGAAGACAGACAGACAGGAAGACAGACAGACAGTCAGGCAAACAGACAGTCAGGCAGACAGACAGGAAGACAGACAGACAGTCAGGCAGAAAGGAAGACAGACAGACAGTCAGGCAAACAGACAGTCAGGCAGACAGACAGGAAGACAGACAGACAGGCAAACAGACAGGAAGACAGACAGACAGTCAGGCAAACAGACAGTCAGGCAAACAGACAGTCAGGCAGACAGACAGGAAGACAGACAGACACAGACAGACAGGCAGGCATACAGTCAGGCAGACAGTCAGGCAGACAGACAGACAGGCAGGCATGCAGGCAGGCAGGCAGGCAGGCAGGCAGGCAGGCAGACAGAGTCAGGCAGGCAGACAGGCAGACAGATAGTCAGGCAGACAGTCAGGCAGACAATGTGTAAGTGCACAGGGGGCAGAGAGTGTGTGGATGTGTGTTATGACCCTCATGAAGCCGCAGGGCCAATATATCTCAATAAACGCAGAAAAGTAAAAGGTTTCACTGGAAACGGCTTCGAGAGATAACACTTAAACACTTAAACACTTAGTAAAACACAGTGGCACAGAACAAGGGAGTAAAATGGTCGCTCAGTTTCATCATTTGACCAGGTCAGCATATCATGTAAAACCCCAATCCCACAACTACCTGTGTGTGTGTGTGTGTGTGTGTGTGTGTGTGTGTGTGTGTGTGTGTGTGTGTGTGTGTGTGTGTGTGTGTGTGTGTGTGTGTTTGGATTCTATAGAGTTCTGTGCGCATGTACCTCGTGCTCTCGTTCTTTGTGTGTGGGTCTCTAGACAGGCCTTCAGTTGTGTCTACACTAGAAGATCTGGCTTTAGCCTATATAACCGCAATTAATGTTGACTGAATTATTTGTTTTCTACTATTTAATGAAAGATAGGATCTGTTGATCTCATAGAAGAGGCCTATTTTTTATTCTTAATTTCTTAACTAACTCATCAACAGGCTTTTTTGAAAGATAGCTTTTTGTCACTCCAGATTCCAGATATTTATAGGCGGGGACATGATCACTGAGGGCACCATCCAAAGTATGTATGCATTAAATCATCAGATACAATTGTTACGTGATTTCGAAAAATAACATATTCTTGGTTTTACCTGCATTTAGTACCAATTTCAGTCCCCAAAAATATATACGATTTTTTGCAGGGCAACAAATGCAGATTGAAGCTCTGACAGAGCCTGGTCAGCGGTGGAAGAAAATAAATAGCAATAGTGTACGCAACAGTGTCATACATGTGAAAGTTACAATTTCTTACAGATAAACCAACATTGTTAAGGTAAATTGTTAAAAGAACCCGGACCAACAATCGATCCTTAACACCATCAGTAAATACAAACTGTGTTCTGTCCTTTTTTAATAGTTTTCAAATCAGCCTAATAACTAATGAGCGAACCAGCTGTGTCGAGGGCTTTTAGACAGGTCAATAAAAAAGGGGACACACAATGTTTATTTTTATCCAAACAACTTAAGAACATATGTTTAAACCAAAGAAGTAGCAGAGATGGTGCTATGACCTGGTCTGAAACCTGACTGGTATACATTTAGAGTACATTTTGTGGCTAAAAAAGGATCTATGTTCAGTATTTTACCAAGGATTCTAAAATATTTGCTAGGCAAGAGAGTTTGGACATCGGGCGATAGTTATTTAGATCACACGGCTTACCACTTTTGTAAAAAGGGAAGTCTATGTGCTGCCTTCAAGACCCTTGGGGATGGTACCAGAAACAATTGTAAGGTTAAATATATATGTTAAAGATTCGGCATTCAGAGGAGCAGAAAGCTGAAGAAAGAAAGGAACAAGCAAATCAGCCCCATTGCTGTTTTTTTTTATTTCATCAATCTTGCGCATAGCGTTTAGCACATCACAGGTAGAAAGTTGTCGAAATGAAAACAAAGATTTGCTAGAAGTTGTCGGAAGAAGGGGCAGGTAGTTGACCTGGCTGACCAGGGTCAGCCAAAACCACATTATTTTCAAATGAAAAAGCCTGCCTGAGGTAAAATGTATGATTAAAAAGCATCACTTAACTTATTTTTCTTCAGTAATGATGACCGGGTCTGACAACTTGTTTCGGCAAGGCAGGAGGAGGAATTTCCCACGCTTCAGTACAATGAACTGTTTTCCAACATTTCGACGGATCAGGGTCTGAGATAGAACTTATCAAGTAGCTAGATTTAGCTTTATTGATCGAGGAAGTGAATCTATTTCTCAATTTCCTGAAAAAACGGCCAATCAGTCTGTTTTTACAGCCTTGGAGCCTGCATTAGTACCCATTGGATGCAGTGATCACAATATGTTGACTACAGTGCCTTCAGAAAGTAGTCACACCTCTTTCATTTATTCCACATTTTGTTTTTACATCCTGAATCCAAAATTGAATAAAACCTTCTTTTTTTTTTTATATCACCCCTTTACACACAATACCCCATAAAGACAAAGTGAAAACATGTTTTTATAAATTTGTGTACATTTAAAAAAAAAAAAAAAAAGAAATACAGAAATATCTCATTTACATAAGTATTCCCACCCCTGAGTCAAGACTTTGTAGAAGCATGATTAGCAGTGATTTAAAGCTGCGAGTCTGAGTAAGTCTCTAAGAGATTTTCACACCTGGATTGTGAAACATTTGGCCATTCTTCTTCTTTATTTTTCAATCTACCTTCTTTGTGAGACATTGGAAAACCTCCCTGGTCTTTGTGGTTGAATCTGTGTTTGAAATTCACTGCTAGACTGAGGGACCTTACAGAGAATTGTACGTTTGGGGTACAGAGATGTAGTCATTCTAAAATCATGTTAAACAAACTATTGTTGCACACTTAGTGAGTCCATGCAACTTATTATGTGACTTGTTAAGCAGATTTTTCCTCCTGAACTTATTTAGGATTTCCATGACAAAAGGGTTGAATAATTATTGACTCAAGACATTTCAGCTTTTCATTTTGAAAAACAGAATTCTACTTTGACATTATGGGGTATTGTGTGTAGGCCAATGAAAAAAAAACTTCTAAATGTAATCAATTTTAAATTCAGCCTGTAACACAGCAAGGGGTGTGAATACTTTCTGATGTATGTAACAGTCCAAGTCCTCTACTCAAGTGGGGATATGCATACTTATGGTATTTGAAATAATAGCGCTGGACAAGCTGAACACAATGGGCAGTAACAGAGCTAACAGTGGAATTCAACTTCATGGTCAGAAGATTATTAGTGACAGCAGCTTTATCTGTAGCAGTACGACGATAACTCTGAAATAGTGGGAATGGGAAAAGTTACCTGAGCAGGGGTTGGACTGTTTTTAAGTAAAAAACTGTCCACTGAGTGTTTGCGTGTGTGTGTTTACACAAATTGCGTGTGCAGTGTGTGTGTGTGTGTGTGTGTGTGTGTGTGTGTGTGTGTGTGTGTGTGTGTGTGTGTGTGTGTGTGTGTGTGTGTATGTGTGTGTGTGTGTGAAGGTCAACAGCAGTCTTTTTTTGTCTTTGGGAGAACTCGTTAACCGTGCAGACATTTGCCCCGTCCTCTTTAGTGCCAGCTCAGTCAACATAGTTTTTGATTTTCATTTTTCACGCTTGCCGTTTCGTTCCCCTCCTGCCTCTCTTTAACCTTCTCTCCCCCTTTCCTCCTCTCTCTCATCTCTCGCTTTCCCTCATTTTCTCCTTCCCTCCTTCACATGCTATTTCCACCCATCTGAGTCGAGCGCAAATTTTGAATTTAGAGCATTCCAACTCGAGTGCACAGATTTCTGTTGCCAAGAAACACACACGTTTGGCTTTCAAGCATCCATGACTGTGACCGACACATATACAATGTTATCAGCAACTGTCAGACACGCCAAGTCTTCACGTTTGTTCATTTGAAACCTGTTAAATGTGTCAGCTTGTGTGTCGCAGACCTACAGTATGGCTGAGCCGACACTCGTTTTTCAGGTGTTAACATTGAATTACTGTATATACACACCGTTTACTACACGGACTCACAATGCTAATTTGAGAGAGATACTAAACATACTGGGCTTAAATTGAGAAAACGTATGAATATATAATTTCTCCTCTCTGAGTTTGAGATTAAATTGAGTATTTCTAAGACTAAAATGAGTCTTTGACTAACTCCATTGGTTCAATCTCTGTCACCCCGGGGGCAGAAGTCCTTCTTTATCTGATAATAGTCATCCCTATCATCGACTCATCATCCTATATCCACTCTTTTCTCCAACCCCGGGGACAGAAGTCTATATCTGATAATAGTCATCCCTATCATCGACTCATCATCCTAAATCCACTCTTTTCTCCAACCCCGGGGACAGAAGTCTTTATCTGATCATTTAAAAGTTATCTGCTCCTTTTCCAGTCTTGACTCTGTAAGCATTGTGTCCACCTTGTACCAGCTTCCATCTTTTCCAGTCTTGACTCTGTAAGCATTGTGTCCACCTTGTACCATCTTCTATCTTCCACTAGAGACACATAGGATCGTACTACTATGTTAACCATTAACGTTTCCTCTCATCAAACCAGTTTAGAGGTATTCCTTTGCTTTAAATGTGGCCTATCCTGCAGCCGAATGGCATTCCACTCACATTCCTTTCACGTCTTTCAGAAATTTGTTGAGAAATAAGATATCACTAACTGCATCCGAATCCTTCACTGAATTGTTCATATCATTCACTGAATCACTAAGTCAATAAATCCTTCACTGAATCGTTAATCACTGAATCACTAAGTCAATAAATCCTTCACTGAATCACTAAGTCAATGCCAGGCTTATGGCGCATCATCCACCAAAGATACCACTTCAGATGATATCACTAAAGGGCTTAGGGTTAAAGATACCACTTCACTTGATATCACTAAAGGGCTTAGGGTTAAAGATACCACTTCACTTGATATCACTAAAGGGCTTAGGGTTAAAGATACCACTTGATATCACTAAAGGGCTTAGGGTTAAAGATACCACTTCACTTGATATCACTGAAGGGCTTAGGGTTAAAGATACCACTTCACTTGATATCACTAAAGGGCTTAGGGTTAAAGATACCACTTCACTGATATCACTAAAGGGCTTAGGGTTAAAGATACCACTTCACTTGATATCACTGAAGGGCCTAGGGTTAAAGATACCACTTCACTTGATATCACTAAAGGGCTTAGGGTTAAAGATACCACTTCACTTGATATCACTAAAGGGCTTAGGGTTAAAGATACCACTTCACTTGATATCACTGAAGGGCTTAGGGTTAAAGATACCACTTCACTTGATATCACTAAAGGGCTTAGGGTTAAAGATACCACTTCACTTGATATCACTAAAGGGCTTAGGGTTAAAGATACCACTTGATATCACTAAAGGGCTTAGGGTTAAAGATACCACTTGATATCACTAAAGGGCTTAGGGTTAAAGATACCACTTGATATCACTAAAGGGCTTAGGGTTAAAGATACCACTTGATATCACTAAAGGGCTTAGGGTTAAAGATACCACTTGATATCACTAAAGTAACAGGCCCATTTGGGGCATAGTGGTGTATTTTGCTGATTTGGCCCTGGGCCGGAGCGACACTTGGAAATCACATGGTGGAAAAGCCCCATTGTCAACATTGGCTTATAGCTGCAATGGCTACATGGCAAAAAAAATCACCTGGATACCTTGAACAACAGCGTTGTCATTGTCGCTGGTGGATGTCATCCAAACAGATCCTCTGCCATCGAGTGTGTAGAGGACATCACACACTCGAGAGGAGAACCTTTGTTTGTGTGTGTGTGTGTGTGTGTGTGTGTGTGTGTGTGTGTGTGTGTGTGTGTGTGTGTGTGTGTGTGTGTGTGTGTGTGTGTGTGTGTGTAAACAAACGGATCCCAACACAGCGATATACCCACCTTGCTCACTACTCACTACACTGGCTATCTCCTCTACGTATTCACTCTCTGTTTGATGCTCCCCTGTTTGGTGATGTTTTGATGCTCTCCTGTTTTGTGATGTGTTTTGATGCTCCCCTGTTTGGTGATGTGTTTTGATGCTCCCCTGTTTTGTGATGTGTTTTGATGCTCCCCTGTTTTGTGATGTGTTTTGATGCTCCCCTGTTTGGTGGTGTGTTTTGATGCTCCCCTGTTTGGTGGTGTGTTTTGATGCTCCCCTGTTTGGTGATGTGTTTTGATGCTCCCCTGTTTGGTGATGTGTTTTGATGCTCCCCTGTTTGGTGATGTGTTTTGATGCTCCCCTGTTTGGTGGTGTGTTTTGATGCTCCCCTGTTTGGCGGTGTGTTTTGATGCTCCCCTGTTTGGCGATGTGTTTTGATGCTCCCCTGTTTGGCGATGTGTTTTGATGCTCCCCTGTTTGGCGATGTGTTTTGATGCTCCCCTGTTTGGCGATGTGTTTTGATGCTCCCCTGTTTGGTGATGTGTTTTGATGCTCCCCTGTTTGGTGATGTGTTTTGATGCTCCCCTGTTTGGTGATGTGTTTTGATGCTCCCCTGTTTGGTGATGTGTTTTGATGCTCCCCTGTTTGGTGATGTGTTTTGATGCTCCCCTGTTTGGTGGTGTGTTTTGATACTCCCCTGTTTGGTGGTGTGTTTTGATGCTCCCCTGTTTGGTGGTGTGTTTTGATGCTCCCCTGTTTGGTGGTGTGTTTTGATGCGCCCCTGTTTGGTGGTGTGTTTTGATGCTCCCCTGTTTGGTGGTGTGTTTTGATGCTCCCCTGTTTGGTGGTGATGTTTTGATGCTCCCCTGTTTGGTGGTGATGTTTTGATGCTCCCCTGTTTGGTGATGATGTTTTGATGCTCCCCTGTTTGGTGATGATGTTTTGATGCTCCCCTGTTTGGTGATGATGTTTTGATGCTCCCCTGTTTGGTGATGTGTTTTGATGCTCCCCTGTTTGGTGATGTGTTTTGATGCTCCCCTGTTTGGTGATGTGTTTTGATGCTCCCCTGTTTGGTGATGTGTTTTGATGCTCCCCTGTTTGGTGATGTGTTTTGATGCTCCCCTGTTTGTTGGTGTGTTTTGATGCTCCCCTGTTTGTTGGTGTGTTTTGATGCTCCCCTGTTTGTTGGTGTGTTTTGATGCTCCCCTGTTTGTTGGTGTGTTTTGATGCTCCCCTGTTTGTTGGTGTGTTTTTCGTTATTGATCTGCTCTCATATGAATCCACAGAGGTGTACTTTTCCCCTCTACGAATAAAGGGGTGTTGTCTTTCCCTTTTCCTCGATAGAGCCAATATGCAATGTTTCCTACGACAAAAGGGATTAGAGATGAACTTCTATTATTAGGGGAAAGTGTGATTCGGTTGTCTATGTTGCCTTTCTCTCCACGAGGTCATACAATTCAAATGGATTCAAACAACCTTAACAATATCTCAACGTAATATGCATTTTTCGGTTTACTCTTCGGTATTAAAAGTAATCTGTCAAATCCACAGTATTGAATAGATATAACAACCTATGACAGCATTGGTGATGAATAGTGTTTTATTCAAAATCTGACATTTCAGTGTTTGTAATTCGGGAGAACTGATGCTGTTGGATAAATCAGAAGCTGTGTGTGTGAGCCGTGTGCATGAGCCGTGTGCATGAGCCGTGTGCATGAGCCGTGTGCATGAGCCGTGTGCATGAGCCGTGTGTATGAGCTGTGTGTGTGAGCCGTGTGTATGAGCCCGTCAAAATCATATTTTGAGAGGAGTTGCATTCAACGGCTACTTTATTCAAAACTGTTGAAATTTGTACTATTAAATGTTTTTCTAGATTTATGTTATTTTTCCCATAACACCGAAGTTTGACCAAAATCTAAATTAAATCTTTACCCAACGTACAACATGTTCAGGCCTAAAATATGGTCAGGCCTAAAACATGGTCAGGCCTGAAACATGGTCAGGCCTGAAACATGGTCAGGCCTGAAACATGGTCAGGCCTAAAACATGTTCAGGCCTAAAACATGGTCAGGCCTGAAATATGGTCAGGCCTGAAATATGGTCAGGCCTGAAACATGGTCAGGCCTGAAACATGGTCAGGCCTGAAATATGGTCAGGCCTGAAATATGAAACGTTTTGAATGAATTTGTTTATATCATAGCCGACGAGAATTATGAGGACTGTTTTCTGGGAGATCTTATATGCACTCTTTCATCTCAGTTGTAGTGTCTTGATGTGTGTGTGTGTGTGGAGGGGGGGGGACGTGTGTGTGCGTGTGTGTGCGAGCGAGCGTGTGCGAGATCTGTTGGAGTAACTGTTCAGGGTTTATTGATTTCATTAAGAAGACGTGTGGAGTGTATTACAGCATGATGACTGCTTCATGGGAGGTCAACAAGAAATCAATAAGAAATGATATTAGCACTTCGACTGGCTGGGTCCAGCTACTTCACATTGAGGCTGGGCCTGGAAAACAAGGGAAGGATTTATTCCTGCGGGAACTCGCTGAAGCAAGATGGAGGGAAAAGAACCCAAGGATTAAACATGGACTTGTCTGTCAGTCAGAGGCTAAAGAAGGGAAGAATAGAGAGCCTAAATGAAGGGACACTGAAATGACTGTTCTTTGTTGGGACTCTCTCCCATTGTTCCCAGAATCCTACTAGCCAGAGAGTCATGAATAAGCCCGCTTTATGTTTACCCAAACATGTTGCCCATGACACACAAAACAACTCGCTATACCACAGCCCCTTTTTTCACTACAGTATCCATAACAGTATTACTTATTTATGACCTCTATATTCCCCATAACGTTAGAGTAGATTCTGTGTACGGTGTACTAAAGATGAGTCGTGGCACTAAACCAGATGAAAAATTGTACAACATTTGGCTTGATCAAAGCACTATACTACCACAGAAAAAACAACCACATAATGTAACGTGGGAATATTGAGAGCATATTAAAGGAACTGCCGAACGCAAAGGCATTGTATTGCATAAGACAGCTCTCATGTCAGGTGCTGAAAAAAATGTAATCTCTCCCTATCCCAGTCTTTCTTTCCCCGTATGCTTCAAGATGGCCACCATTGTTCCTGTACCCAAGAAAGTACAGGTAACTGAACTAAATGACTATTGCCCAGTAGGACTCACTTCTGTCATCATGAAGTGCTTTGAGAGACAAGTCAAGGATCATATCACCTCTAACTAACCTGATACCCTAGACCCACTTCAATTTGCATACCGCCCCAATAGATCCACAGACGATGCAATCGCCATCACACTGCACACTGCCCTATTTCATCTGGACAATAGGAATACCTATGTAAGAATGCTGTTCATTGACTATAGCTCAGCATTCAACACCATAGTACCCTCCAAGATCATCATTAAGCACGAGGCTCTGGGTCTAAACCCCGTCCTGTGCAACTGGGCTTCCTGACGGGCCATCCCCAGTTGGTGAAGGTAGGAAACAACACCTCCACTTCGCTGAGCCTCAACACTGGGGCCCTAAAAGGGTCCATGCCCATCCCCCTCTTCTACTCCCTGTTCACCCATGACTGCGTGGCCACGCACGCCTCCAACACCCATCCATGTCAAATAACCCAAGCAAACATCGACATTAGATTTTAAAAAACAAATTAAAACAATTCCTCACGACACAACTCCTCTGTCCTGTCTCAACTAAATAACTTTAATAATGTGTATGTAAACTGATATGTGTTCATTCAAGCATGTCCTTGATAGATGTGACTGAATGTAGTCCTAGAGTACACTGCCTCTCTGCTTTCTCAGACTTTTGTCAGGTCAGGACAGGACCTCTTTATTTTATTTCTATATTCTTATTTTAAAATGGATGTAGTTTTGTCCTTCAGCTGTGCTTGTCTATTAAATGTTATGTATTATGTCATGTTTCATGTTTTGGTTTGTACCCCAGGAAAAGTAGCTGCTGCATTTGCAACCGCTAATGGGGATCCTATTAATTAAAATAAGAGAATAACTGGGGTATTTTGTAACGTGATGCTCAGTCCCTGTTTGAAGATGGGAGCAAACCATGCAGAGAACTTTGATGTTCTTAACCACATCTGAGCACATATAAAGTGTTTTAGGGAGCATTTACGGAGCACGATGACATTTGCATGCCTTGTGTTTTACGAGGGAAACGAGCGAAAAACACTTGTTGGGTTTGCCACCCCCATGTATCCATAATGAAGTGAGGTTTCTGATAGCCCAGGCAGGCCCTGTGAAACATGAGACAAGATTATGCAAATAGGGTAAAAAGGGGTCTAATGAGATTTATCAAAGCTGAAGCCGTAACCATTGGAGGTATGCTCCTTTTTTTTGACATGTGGGGAACCAAAACAAGCGTATGAGGAATTGAAAATACCCCTCGGCATATGATTTACGTCCCTTATTAAACGTGGAGTCTCGTATATGAGGCATGTCATCAAAGGCAAGTCTGACAGATGCTCAAATACGTAAAAACATTCAACATTTATGAATAAAGAAGGGCTTGAACTTTATGATTTGTCCTCGTTTTATCGGTTTGGTCATTAAGAAATGCAGCGGTCATAACTGAAGCCAAAACAAGAGTTGTTTCAGGGGAATGGTTTAAAATGGGTTTCTCTTGTGTGTGTATTCGCAATCATTTGTACATTCACTCTGCCAAAACAGTCCACAGTTACAGTCATTAACCCTTCTAGGCAACCTGAGTCTAACCAGGTCTTGTGTCTTGAAATCGCCTAGGTTATTTAGCTTCCACCGGCTGGCGTGCGATTGTGGCAATGTTGGTTTAACCACCTCTCACTCTTGGGCTAATTAGGGACTGTCAATAAATTGCACAATACAAATGGGACAATATTTTCATGTTGCATCTTTTTGCAGTCTCATTACATGGTTTCAATACATGTATATGAATTTCTAAAATGTATAGTTGGTGTGAGATTTTTAAGTCATTGAAATTTTATGTTATTGACCTTTGTGTAATTTACTAATGGTCCCTAACTAGCCCCTTAGGGATATCAAATGTCAAACCAAATTGACCATGGGCAATTGGTGTACAGTTGTGCTCCGAATTGACAATGACTTGGGTACTGCCTTATGTGGACAGGATTGAAATAAATCCAACCCAAGGAAATCTGTTACAGTACCCTTCATTCTGTTACCGAACCCTTCTTTCTGTGACATACAATTTTTCCTATAATTTTGCAAATCTCCATTTTGGACGAGACATATTATATTACCTAAATGATCCTATTTACACATTGTAGTCAATTGTAATGCAATAATTAATGTTTCTGACTCATATCTAGTCCACATAGGCCATTTTCAAAACGATTCGTTTTTAGGGGCAGTCACTCTTTATTTATAGTCTCAGTACTATAGTCTCAGACACTATTAGCTAGTTGCCAGATGATAATTAACCTTTTGAAAAATGGAAGCCATGCTCTTTTTCACGCTGTGTGTTTCTGTATTATTAAATATATTATTTTGCATGTTGACCTGCCTGTTATCTTTATGTTTAACTATGCTAGAATGGAGCTGGACTAGCTGGCTGCGAAAATGATGGTAATCAATCAATCAAATTTATTTATAAAACCCTTTTTACATCAGCCGATGTCACAAAGTGCTGTACAGAAACCCAGACTAAAACCCCAAACAGCAAGCAATGCAGGTGTAGAAGCAAACCCATCTTTTGTGCAAACACACACACGTTTCACTTATGAAAGTATTTCCTGATGGGAACCTCAAGGTACAGACATATCAAAGTACTTCTCCACCGGTGGAGGCTTCTGAGGGCTCATAATAATGGCTGGAACGGAGTAAATGGAATGGTATCAAACATGTGAAACCATGTTTAACTCATTATATCATTATTATGAGCTGTTCTACCCACAGCAGCCTCCACTGCTTTCCACCTCTCCATGTCTCCACCCAGTAAGCATACAGGTACATCTCCACCCAATGAGCATACAGGTACCTCTCCACCTCTCCACCTCTCCACCCAATGAGCTTGGGGATCTAGGAGCCATGGGTCTAGAAGCTGATGTGGAGGGTTAGGGTGGGGTGGTATGTTTGTTTAGGGCCTGATGTGGAGGGTTAGGGTGGGGTGGTATGTTTGTTTAGGGCCTGATGTGGAGGACAGACGGGTGGGGTGGTATGTTGGCTAATCCCTCTTTGTCCCCAAGTTTAGGGCCGGCTCCTCTGAGAGTAACAGGACTGTTTGAAGTAAGTATGTCAACAATCTCTGTGTCCAAGCTCCAGACAATCTGGTAGTTACTGATCACACTTTTGACTAAAATGTTGCCAGGATGGTTTTATATTTAATTTATTTTTAATTTAATGTTAATTTATCAAGTCATTTAAGAACAAATTCTTCTTTGGTGCCTTCGTTTTTTTGAAGAAAGGACATCTCATGTTTTGGACTAATCAAATCTAATCAAATCAAATGAATTTAGTCACATGGGCCAAATACAACAGGTGTAGACCTTACAGTGAAAGGCTTACTTACGAGCCCCTCACCAAAAATGCAGTTAAAAAAATACGGATAAGAATAAGAAATAAAAGTTACAAGTCATTAAAGAGCAGCAGTAAAATAACAATAGTGAGACTATTTACAGGGGGGTACCGGTACAGAGTCAATGAGCGGGGGCACCGGTTAGTTGAGGTAATATGTACATGAAGGTAGAGTTATTAAAGTGACTATGCATAGATGATAACAACAGAGAGTGTCAGCGGTGTAGAGGGGGGGGGGGCAATGCAAATAGTCTGGGTAACCATTTGATTAGATGTTCAGGAGTCTTATGGCTTATGGGTAGAAGCTGTTTAGAAGCCTCTTGGACCTAGACTTGGCACTCCGGTACCGTTTGCCGTGCGGTAGCAGTGTAAACAGTCTATGACTAGGGTGGCTGGAGTCTTTCACAATTTTTAGGGCCTTCCTCTGACACCGCCTGGTATAGAGTGATGTACTACCCTCTGTAGTGCCTTGCGGTCGGAGGCCGAGCAGTTGCCATACCAGGCAGTGATGCAACCAGTCAGGATGCTCTCTATGGTGCAGCTGTAGGACCTTTTGAGGATCTGAGGACCCATGCCAAATCTTTCCAGTCTCCTGAGGGGGAATAGGTTTTGTCGTGCCCTCCTCACGACTGTCTTGGTGTGCTTGGACCATGTTAGTTTGTTGGTGAGGTGGACACCAAGGAACTTGAAGCTCTCAACCTGCTTCATTGCAGCCCCGTCGATGAGAATGGGGGCGTGTTCGGTCCTCTTTTTCCTGTAGTCCACAAGTGTCTCCTTTGTCTTGATCACGTTGAGGGAGAGGTTGTTGTCCTGGCACCACACAGCCAGGTTGTTGTTGTAATCACCCAACATTGTTGATGGCAGTCGAATTTGTTTCTGCGTCAACCTGCTTATCTCTTTTCTTGCACAGTTAGCTCCTTTATACAGTACAGTATTCCAATATGAAAGGGATCTGTTTGTAATTGACAATTTCTTGATCATTTGCTTGATTTTCAAACGGCTAAATTTAACATTGGCAATTGGAACCCTCGTCTTACTATGCTAATCAAATATATGCCATAACTTTTTCTAACATGAAGATTTGAATGGGGGATCAGTTCATTTGTATGCAATTACAATATTTATTCCGATCCTTTTATGTTTTCTCATTGACTATCTGTTACACTATGAATTAAAGTAATGTGTAAGAAGGGGTCTGTAGGTTAGGCAGCTGAGTGAATGTTAGCATATGGTATTGGTATTTTATTAGCATCCCCATTAGCTGTTGTGAAAGCAGCATCTACTATTCCTGGGCTTCCACAAAAAAACATGAAACATGACATAATACAGAACATTAATAGACAAGAACAACTCAAGGACAGAAATACATCAATTTAATAAAGTCACTTGTAGCCTGCATTTCAATACATACACACAAACTATCTAGGTTAAATCACGGGGAGGCGTTGTGCGATGAGGTATTGCTGTTCATTTGAGGCACTGAGAGACGGAACACATTCAATAATGGCTCTGTATAATACTTTACGCTTTCTAGAATTTGTTCTGCATTTGGGAAGTGTGAAAAGACCCCTGGTGGCATGTCTGATGGGGTAAGTGTGTGTGTCAGAGCTGTGTGTAAGTTGACTATGCAAACAATTTGGGATTTTCAACACATTAATGTTTCTAATGACAAAAAAGTGATGCAGTCAGTTTCTCCTCAACTCAGCCATGAGAGACTGGCATTGTATAGTATTAAAATTAGCCCTCTGATTACAATGAAGAGCAAGACATACCACTCTGTTCTGGGCCAGCTGCAACTTAACTAGATCTTTCCTTGCAGCACTCGACCACACAACGGGATAATAATCAAGATAAGACAAAACTAGAGCCTGCAGAACTTGCTTTTTGGAATGTTGTGTCAAAAAAGCAGAGCATCTCTTTATGATGGACAGACCTCTCCCCATCTTTACAAACATTGAATCTGCTGTGTTTTTATTTATAATTTAAGGTAACACTAAATAATTGAGTTTCCTCAACTTGTTCAACAGCCACCCTATTCATTACCAGATTCAGTTGAGATCTAGAATTTAGGGAATGATTTCTACCAAATCAAATCAAATTGTATTTATCACATACACATGGATACCAGATGTTAATGCGAGTGTTGCGAAATGCTTGTGCTTCTAGTTCCGACCATGCAGTAATATCTAAGAAGTAATCTAACCTAAGTACAATGCTCTTAGTTTTAGAGATGTTTTAGAGAGCGCGAAATTCAAAAAATATTTTTTAGAAATATTTAACTTTCACACATTAACAAGTCCAATACAGCAAATGAAAGATACACATCTTGTGAATCCAGTCAACATGTCCGATTTTTTAGATGTTTTACAGCGAAAACAGCACGTATATTTATGTTAGCTCACCACCAAATACAAAGAAGGACAGACATTTTTCACAGCACAGGTAGCATGCACAAAGCCAACCTAACTAACCAAGAACCAACCAAACTAACCAAGAAACAACTTCATCAGATGACAGTCTTATAACATGTTACACAATAAATCTATGTTTTGTTCGAAAAATGTGCATATTTGAGGTATAAATCAGTTTTACATTGCAGCTACCATCACAGCTACCGTCAAAAATAGCACCGAAGCAGCCAGAGTAATTATAGAGACCAACGTGGAATACCTAAATACTCATCATAAAACATTTCTGAAAAATGCATCGTGTACAGAAATGAAAGACAAGCATCTTGTGAATCCAGCCAATATTTCAGATTTTTTAAGTGTTTTACAGCAAACACAATATAGCATTATATTAGCTTACTACAATAGCCTAAACACAACCGCATTCATTCATCAAGGCACGTTAGCGATAGCAATAGGCACGTTAGCATTAGCGAATAAACCAGCAAAAGATATCAATTTTCACTAACCTTCATAAACCTTCCTCAGATGACAGTCCTATAACATCAGGTTATACATACACTTATGTTTTGTTCGAAAATGTGCATATTTAGAGCTGAAATCAGTGTTTATCCATTATGCTAATGTAGCTTCTTTTTCCCAGAATGTGCGGATATTTCTATTAGACTCTCACCTATTCTGACCAAATAGCTATTCATAAACATTACAAAAAAATACATGTTGTATAGGAAATGATAGATCCATTAGTTCTTAATGCAATCGCAGTGTTAGAATTCTAAAAATATCTTCATTACGACATAAGGCTTATGTTATAGCAAGAGAGTGGCCAAAACCGGGGCGCAAAACTACTAGTATACAGTTCGACAGATTTATGAAATAGCATCATAAAATGTTTCTTACTTTTGCTGATCTTCCATCAGAATGTTGGACAAGGGGTCCTTTGTCCAGAACAGTCGTTGTTTGGATTTAGAACATCGTTTTTCCCTCTTCAATTAGCCAGCACACTGGCCAAGTGGCTCGAAGCTCTCCTTTCTGAACAAAGGCACACAACGCAACACGCCTAACGTCCCGAATAAATTTCAAAAATCTAATAAAACTATATTGAAAAAACATACTTTACGATGATATGGTCACATGTATCAAATAAAATCAAAGCCGGAGATAGTAATCGGCTATAACGACAGCTATTCCGATGGCAAATCCAGAACCAACTTCGCGCCTTCCTGAAAACATAAAATGGGGGACACGTCATTCCAAGAGGACGTATTCCATCTCAGACCAAGATAATCACTCCATTTCTTCTCTCACTGCATCTTGACATCCTGGGGAAGATGTATGACATGCATGTATACTCATACGTGTCATGCCCATTTATAGGCAGGCCCTTGAACAGAGCATAATTTTCAGACTTTCCACTTCCTGGTCAGAAAGTGTGCTGCCAAATGAGTTCTGTTTTACTCACAGACAAAATTCAAACGGTTTTAGAAACTAGAGAGTGTTTTCTATCCAATAGTAATAATAATATGCATATTGTACGAGCAAGAATAGAGTACGAGGCCGTTTAAATTGGGCACGTTTTTCCCCCAAAGTGTAAATAGCGCCCTCTATCCTCATCAGTTAATCACATCAGACCAACAAATATATTTTTTACACCATTGGTTACTGTGAGAAGCCTCCTCTTGTGCGGACTGCTTGTTGAAAACCAGTCAATGTTCAGGTCCCCAAGAAAGTAGACCTCTCTGTTTACATCAAATATGCTACCAAACATTTCACATATTATTTAGATAACAAATATTCATATTTTTGTTCAGTATATTATTGAGATACTGACTGTTAGCACTTGATGGGCTACAGAAGAAAAGGTGAACCTGCAACCACAACACTTCAATAACACTTGACATAAGATAAGATCTTCTCTAAGCATTACAGGGATATGGCTCTGAATATATACAGCAACACCTCCCCCATAAGCATTTCTGTCTCTTCTATAGATGTTATATACTTGTATTGCTACTGCCGAATCATCAAATTAATTATCTAAGTGAGTCTCAGAACTGGCTAATATATGAATGATGTCTGATGTTAGCAAGTTATTGATTTCATGAACCTTATGTCTAAGGCTACATATATATCAATAATGGCTATTTCCTGGGTAGCTTGTCAGAGATATAAATAATAAAAACAAAGCAAGATAAAATAAAAAATACATTCAGCAGTCCATTAATCAGTTGGTGTGTGTAAGTGTGTGTGTGTGTGTGTGTGTGTGCTGCATTGTTGAAGCTACGAACCCATAGGCTTGGCTCTCTCATCCGTTCCAGACTTTTGGGAGGGAGTGGGGACAATGAGCCTGTCATAGCGGATGTAGCAACGTCCCCATGCGCTCTGTCAGCTTTCATCACTGGGATCAGTTCTTTCCTCTGCTGGCGCACAGCTTCAGGATAGTACTTGTTGAAGAAGATATATGTTCCTCTCATTTTTTTGGCTCTTTCCAGAACAGCTTCCTTGTCCTTGAACCTCAGGTACTTCACCACTATCGGCATGGGCCTGTCACCTGTGCCGGTGGTGGGTTTTCCAGTTCACCTCAATCTCTTCAGTTTCTCAGATATAATTTGTCCTCAGACTACGTCGAGGTCTCGTGGATATTCATGCTGTTCCGCCTTGATTGTAACTCATGATAATCTGACTTCTCCGTCATTGTTATCATGGATTCACATACAGAACTGATGTCCTCTATCAATGACTCACAGAATGCTGTCATCTTGCCGTTCTCCTGTTGAAACTCATCGAGCTGATCCTGGGAGAACTGCAAACTGTTCTTCAGGTCCTGTTGTAATAACTGCTTGTAGAACTAGTTTTGTTCACTAAAAAGATCCTTCACTTGTGATAGAGAGAGACTACTGTCTTCAACGGTACTCCCGCCGGCTTTGGTCTTTGTCATGAAATAACACACAGAGAATTCGTAGGCAATCGAATAAACCCCCACTTCCCTCCATTCTGCTAGCAAACATACTTTGGAAAATAAAATCGATCAGTTACGCAGAAGATCAAACTACCAGCAGGACATTAAAAACTGTAATATCTAGCTTCACGGAGTCATGGCTGAATGATGACAATATCAACATACAGCTGCCTGGTTATATGATGTAACGGCAGGATAGAAAAGCAGCGTCTGGTAAGACAAGGGGCAGCGGCCTATGTATTTTTGTAAGCAACAGCTGGTGCAGGATATCTAAGGAGGTCTGGAGCTATTGCTTGCCTGAGGTAGAGTATCTCATGATACGCTGTAGACCACACTACCTACCGAGAGAGTTTTCATCTGTATTCTTTGTAGCTGTTTGCATACCACCACAGTCAGAGGCTGGCACTAATACAGCATCGAAGGAGCTGCATTCCACCATAAGCAAACAAGAAAATGCTCACCCAAAGGCGACGCTCCAAGTAGCCAGGGACTTTAATGCAGGGAAACTTAAATCCATTTTACGAAATTTCTATCAGCATGTTAAATGTGCAACCAGAGGAAAAATAACTCTGGACCACCTTTACTCCACACACAGAGACACGTACAAAGCTCTCCATCGCACTCCATTTGGCAAATCTGACCATAATTCTATCCTCCTGATTCCTGCTTACAAGCAAAAATGTAAGCAGGAAGCACCAATGACTAGATCAATTAAAAAGTGATCAGAGGAAGCAGATGCTAAGCTACAGGAATGATTCGCTAGCACAGATTGGAATATGTTCCGGGATTCCTACGATGGCATTTAGGAGTACACCACATCAGTCATTGGCTTCATCAATAAGTGTATCGATCACGTCGTCCCCACATTGACCATACATACATAGCCCAACCAGAAGCCATGGATTACAGGCAGCATCCACACTGAGCTAAAGGCTAGAGCTGCCGCTTTCAAAGAGCGGGACTCTAACCGGAAGCTTATAAGAAATCACGCTATGCCCTCTGACGAACCATCAAACAGGCAAAGACTCAATACAGGACTAAGATCGAATCGTACTACACGTGCTCTGACGCTCGTCGGATGTGGCAGGGCTGTCACTACCGCACCTGCTATCTCTAACTCTGAATTGATCGGCTCTGAAAAGCCAACTGATATTTTCTCCTGAGGTGCTGACCTGTTGCACCCTCTACAACCACTGTGATTATTATTATTTGACCCTGCTGGTCATCTATGAACGTTTGAACATCTTGGCCATGTTCTGTTATAATCTACACCCGGCACAGCCAGAAGAGGACCGGCCACCCCTCAGAGCCTGGTTCCTCTCTAGGTTTCTTCCTAGGTTCCTGCCTTTCTAGGGAGTTTTTCCTAGCCACCATGCTTCTACATCTGCATTGCTTGCTGTTTGGGGTTTTAGGCTGTTTCTGTACAGCACTTTGTGACATCGGCTGATGTAAAAAGGACTTTATAAATGCATTTAATTGATTGATTTGAGTGGTATGGCAACTGCTCGAGCCTCCGGCTGCAAGGCACTACAGAGGGTAGTGGGTACGGCCCACTGGGGCCAAGCTTCCTGTCATCCAGGAAATGCATGCCCAAATGCATACCCAAAATGCATGCCCAATTTAAACTGCCTGCTTCTCTTGCCCAGAAGATATGATATGCATATAACTGGTAGATTTGGATAGGAAACACTCTAAAGTTCCCGAAACTGTTAAAATAGTGTCTGTGAGTATAACAGAACTGATTTGGCAGGCGAAAACCTGAGAAAAATCCATTCAGGAAGTAGTTTTTTGGGGGGTTTTGTAGTTTTCTATTCAATGCCATAACAGTATCCATTGACTTAGGACTCAAACTGCAGTTTCTATGCCTTCCACTAGATGTCAACAGTCTTAAGAAATAGTTTCAGGCTTGTGTTCTGAAAAATGAGGGAATAAGAGCATTCGGAATGACTGGACACTAAAGTGTCGCAGAGCTTTTTCATGCCCTCGAAAGAGAGAGAGCAATTATTTTTTACCTTTTAAATTGACGACCTTATTGTCCGGTTGAAATATTATCGATTATTTAGGCTAAAAACAAACTGATGATTGAACATAAACATCGTTTGACATGTTTCTATGAACTTTACGGATACAATTTGGATTTTTTTGTCTTCCTGTTTTGACTGCGTTTGAGCACTGAAGAAAACGCACGAACAAAACAGGTTTTTAAAGAAACTTTATCGAACAAAATAAACATTTATTGAGTAAATGAATGTCTGCTGAGTCAACCATATGAAGATCATCAAAGGTAAGGGATTCATTTTATCTCTATTTCTGACTCTGACTCTGTTCCACTTGGCTGGTTACTGTTTGTGATGAATTGTCTAGTGGGCTATGTTCTCAAATAATCGTTAGGTATGCTTTCACCGTAAAGCATTTTTTTAAATCTGACACCGTGGTTGGATTCACAAGAAGTTCATCTTTAAACCTATGTAAAATATGTTTTGTTTTCTGAATTTTTATAATGAGTATTTCTGTATTTGAATTTGGCGCCGAGCACTTTCACTGGCTGTTGAAGAGGTGGGACGCTAACGTCCCACATACCCAAGAGAGGTTAAACTACTAGTACACAGCTCAGACACCCATGCATACCCCACAAGACATGACACCAGGAGCCTCTTCATAGTCCCCGAGTCCAGAACAGACTATGGGAGGTGCACAGTACTACATAGAACTGTGACTAAATCGACTTCTATTTCAAATTAGGTAACTGATGCAATTAGTAAAACTTGATAACAAAACTGTATAAAAATATACCTTATGGAACAGCGGTGAACAGACACACAGGCACACATTCATGATTAACATACTTTATACGCTGCATACACACATACACATAGATTTTGTCTTTTAGATATGTGTGTCACGTTCGTCATAGTAGTCGGACCAAGGCGCAGCGTGCGTAGAGTTCCACATCTTTTAATAATCAGAAACTCACCAAACAAAACAACAAAAGCACAAACGAAACGTGAAGCTACTGGTGTGCACACTGTAGACAAGATCCCACAAACACAATGGGGAAAATGGCTACCTAAATATGATCCCCAATCAGAGACAACGATAAACAGCTGTCTCTGATTGGGAAGCATACCAGGCCAACATAAACCATTAATCACCTAGACGACCCACCCTAGTCACTATCACGCCCCAACCAACATAGAGAATAAACAGCTCTCTGTGGTCAGGGCGTGACAATGTGATAGTTGAGTAGTGGCCTGAAGGCACACACTTAATGTGTGGTGAAATGTTATGTCATGTTTTTACTTGTACATAACTGCCTTAATTTTGCTGGACCCCAGGAAGTAGCTGCTGCCTTGACAGGAACTAATGGGGATCCATAATAAACCCCAGGAAGAGTAGCTGATGCCTTGACAGGAACTAATGGGGATCCATAATAAACCCCAGGTAGCTGCTGCCTTGGCAGGAACTAATGGGGATCCATAATAAACCCCAGGAAGAGTAGCTGCTGCCTTGGCAGGAACTAATGGGGATCCATAATAAACCCCAGGAAGAGTAGCTGCTGCCTTGACAGGAACTAATGGGGATCCATAATAAACCCCAGGAAGAGTAGCTGCTGCCTTGACAGGAACTAATGGGGATCCAAAATAAACCCCAGGAAGAGTAGCTGCTGCCTTGGCAGGAACTAATGGGGATCCATAATAAACCCCAGGAAGAGTAGCTGCTGCCTTGGCAGGAACTAACGGGGATCTATAATAAACCCCAGGAAGACTAGCTGCTGTCATGGCATGAACTAATGGGGATCCATAATAAACCTCAGGAAGAGTAGCTGATGCCTTGGCAGGAACTAACGGGGATCTATAATAAACCCCAGGAAGACTAGCTGCTTTCATGGCATGAACTAATCGGGATCCATAATAAACCTCAGGAAGAGTAGCTGATGCCTTGGCAGGAACTAACGGGGATCTATAATAAACCCCAGGAAGACTAGCTGCTTTCATGGCATGAACTAATCGGGATCCATAATAAACCTCAGGAAGAGTAGCTGATGCCTTGACAGGAACTAATGGGGATCCATAATAAACCCCAGGAAGACTAGCTGCTGCCTTGGCAGGAACTAAAGGGCAGTTGTGTAAAGTACTTAAGTAAAAAATATGTTAAAGTACTACTTAAGTCGTTTTTTATATTTTTTTGAACTTTTACTTCACTACATTCCTAATGGAAATTATATGCTTTTTACTCCATACATTTTCCCTGACTCCCAAAAGTACTCGTTACATTTTGATTGCTTATTAACAGGACAGTAAAATGGTCCAATTCACACACTTATCAAGAGAACATCCCTGGTCATCCCTGCTGCCTCTGATCTGGCGGACTCACTAAACACAAACACTTTATTTGTAAGTGGCATCTGTGTGTTGGAGTGTGCCCCTGGCCATCCATAAATAAATAAAGAACAACATAAGGAATTTGAAATTATTAATAAACTTTTACTTTTGATACTTAAATATATTTTGTCAATTACATTTACTTTTGATACTTAAGTATACTTAAATCCAAATACTTTTAGATTTTTACCCAGGTGGTATTTTACTGGGAGACTTATTTTCTATATATAAGGGATCGGCGTCCCGTCAACGGGACAGTTGTAAATCATGCAGCGCCTTGTGTCGTTAGAGAAACAACAAATGTCGGTACATATAAGTGTCTTATTTTGGCTGAAAGCTTAAATTATTGTTAATATAATTGCACTGTCCAATTTACAGTAGCTATTACTGTGGAAAAAATCCATGCTATTGTTTGAGGAGAGCTCCTAACAAGAAAACACTTTTCACCACGATAGGTTTGATAAATTCACCTCTGAAGGTGATATGTGTACTTACATTCTGAAATCTTGCTCTTATTTATCATCCAAAGGGTCCCAGAGATAACACGAAGTGTCGTTTTGTTAGATAAAATCCTTTTTCATATCCTAAAAAGGTCCATACAGAAGCACGATCGATTTTGTATTTCCACTCGTTCAATTTGCAAAGAAAGGAATCTGTGAATATCTTACCCGAAACGTTGTTTCAACCGGTCAAATCATGTTTGTATGTATTCCTCCGAGATCCTAGAACGTAACCAGACCTCACTCTATCATTTGGGGTTTAGTATATCCTATAGGACACCATATTTGGTCATAGAGCGACGACTTCATGGCACGCCGATGACACGGCAGATCTTCATTTGATCAACTGTATCTTTGTCAAATAAGCACCAATCGGGGTCAAACAAACCCTGTGTCTGTTGCAAAATGTAGGTGCTAACCTTTTGCAACAGCATGCCTTTTCCTTTTGGACAAAAAATATAAGAATATTCAGTTATGAAGTTATGAAAACTGGTGTTGAACTTATAATATGGCAACTAATACTGGAAAAGCTAAATCAAAGTCCAAGTAAACTCATTTGACAATATTCTTGTCGAAAAATGTAATATGAATGCAAAGGTCTCCTTCACGATTTGCCCAAATGTACCTGGGTGACTTCACACTACTTGTCATGGAGAACGCTCATACTTAAAGTTATCCGTCTGAAACTTTGCACATACACTGCTGCCATCTTGTGGACACCATCGGAATTACAACCAGAGTGATGGCTAGAACTGGGACCGGTTTGTTTTTTCTTTGCATTTTCTTCATCCAGATCTATTGTGTAATATTATCCTACATTACTTTCACATTTACACAAACTTCAAAGTGTCTCCTTTCAAATGGTACCAAGAATATGCATATCCTCGCTTCAGGGCCTGAGCTACAGGCAGTCAGATTTGGTATGTCATTTATTAAGTGTTTTTTTACTTTTACTCAAGCATGACAATTCAGTACTTGTTCCACCACTGCTAAAGGGGATCTATAAGTAACCCAAGGAAGAGTTGATGCTGCCTTGGCACGAACTAATGGGGTTCCATAATAATCCACAGGAAGTGTTTTGTAAGTGTTTGCAAACAATAACAATACAGATTCACTCTAACCACACACACCAAATGGTCATATTCAATCCAAACTGAATTCCAGCAGTTTGCGGGGCAATGTAAAACAACATTCCTTCCCACATTGTGTGGAGTCATGTTTGATTAAATTTTTAGATGAGTTTTATTATGTATTCCATCTCATTTACTATAATTTGATCAAAATGTGTAAGAACAGTTTTGTTCTTTTCTTCCATGTCATAGTCCTGAACATTTCAATGCCAAAACGTTGGACATGCATTGAATCATATAATTAAATGTTAAACCGTTCTTAACTGATTTAGGGATGATACCTTAGATGTGGCTCAAGAAGGGTGACCTATTCTAGAGCATGTCTGCATTCCAAATGGCATCCATAAGGCTCTGGTCAAAAGTAGTGCTCTAGAAAGGGAATAGGGTGCACTAGAAAGGGAATAGGGTGCACTAGAAAGGGAATAGGGTGCACTAGAAAGGGAAAAGGGTGCCATTTGGGACATATCCCATTTTAACTTGACTCACCGACCGTTGTGTGGAGTTGGCACTTTCTGTAACTGCACTCACTGCATGTATTTATGATACGGAGTCGAGAGCCAGGTTGGAACAGAAGTGGGCATTGGTGGCCTTGAATTCTATATACAAATGAGCTCATGCTACTGGGAGGGCTGCACCAAAAATAAACTGTGGTTGCAAGGGACGAGGGGAGGAGTGGGGGTGCTGTTCTCGCAACACCCAGGTTAAAGACATGCGACTCAGCACATTACCTGTGCTGCACTGCCAAGAAACAAAATACACATACAAATCACACTATATTTAAAGCAATTTTAAAATAAAAAAAATTGCAAGAAACTACAGAGAACTCAAAAACAGATGCAAAAAAGTTAAGGGTGGGGGTTAGGTACGTTCATTACACAGTGATGAACAGCTGGCAAACACTTAACATGGCTTCTGCATCACTGTAAGTAAGTGTGTAATGACAAATCGACAAAATGGCACCGACAAAGAGGGCTGCCTCGCTTCTAGTCCTTAGGAAACTTTGCAGTTATTCAGTTTTTTTACGTATTATTTCTTACAGTGTTAGCCCAGAAAATCGTAAGTTTTATTACATATAGCCAGGAAGATCTATTGGACATCAGAGCGGCATCAACTTACCAGCACAATGACCAGGAATACGACTTTCCCAAAGCGGATCCTTTTTCCGCACCACCAAAGGTATTTGAACTGATTCCAGAGGCCGACCCAAAACAAAGCGTATATTATTCAGAGTATATTACGCGCTAATGTCTAGTCCCTAGATAACAAAGTTGACAAATCAGGGCTAGGGTTGCTTTCCAGAGAGACATCCGGGATTGTAACATACTCTGTTTCACGGAAACATCGCTCTCTCGGGATATGCTGTCAGAGTCGGTACAGCCACCTGGATTCTCAGTGCATCACGCCTACAGGAATAATCATCTCTCCGGGAAGAAGAAGGGCGGGGGTGTATGTTTCATGATTAACGATTCATGGTGTAATTGTACCAACATACAGGAACTCAAGTCCTTTTGTTCACCTGACCTAGAATTCTTCAATGCTGGTCTGACCAATCGAAAACCACGCTTCAAGATTGTTTTGATCACGTGGACTGGGATGTTCCGGGTAGCCTCAGAGAATAATATCGACGTATACTCTTATTCGGTGAGTGAGTTTATAAGGAAGTGTATAGGAGATGTTGCACATAATGTGACTATTAAAACCTACCCTAACCAGAAACCGTGACTAGATGGCAGCATTGGCGCAAAACTGCAAGTGCGTACCACCGCATTAAACATTGTTTATTTCCCAGGTGACTGGGAATATGGCAAAATACAAGCAGAGTAGTCATTCGCTCCGCAAGGCAATTAAATAAATGTCAGTACAGAGACAAAGTGGAGTCGCAATTCAACGGCTCAGACACGAGACATATGTGGCAGGGTTTACAGACAGTCACGGACTAAAAGAGGAAAACCAGCCACGGACACCGACGTCTTGCTTCCAAACAAACTAAACACCTTCTTTGCCCGCTTTGAGGATAATACAGTGCCACCGATGCGGCCCACTACCAAGGACTGTGGGCTCTCCTTCTCTGTGGCCGACGTGAGTAAGACATTTAAACGTGTTAACCCTCGCCATGCTGCCGGCCCAGACGGCATCCCTAGACGAGTCCTCAGAGCATGCGCAGACCAGCTGGATGGTGTGTTTACGTACATATTCAATCTCTCCTTATCCCAGTCTCTCCTTGTCCCCACATGCTTCAAGATGGCCACCATTGTTCCTGTACCCAAGAATGCAAAGGTAACTGAAGTAAATGACTCTTGCCCCGTAGCACTCACTTCTGTCATCGTGAAGTGCTTTGAGAGACTAGTCAAGGATCATGTCACCTCCACCTTACCTGTCACCCTAGACCCTCTTCAAATAGCTTACTGTCCCAATAGGTCCACAGAGGATGCAATCGCCATCACACTGCACACTGCCCTATCCCATCTGGACAAGAGGAATGCCTATGTAAGAATACTGTTCATTGACTATAGCTCAGCATTCAACACCATATTACCTTCCAAGCTTATCATTAAGCTTGAGGCCCTGGGTCTCAACCCCGCCCTGTGCAATTCAGTCCTGTACTTCATGACGGGCTGCCCCCAGGTGGTGAAGGTAGGAAACAACATCTCCATTTCACTGCTCCTCAACACTGGGGCCCCACAAGGGTGCATGCTCAGCCCTCTCCTGTACTCCCTGCTCACCCATGACTGCGTGGCCACGCACGCCTCCAACTCAATCATCAAGTTTGCAGACAACACAACAGTAGTAGATTACCAACAACAACGAGACAGCCTACAGGGAGGAGGTGAGTGTTCTCAGAGTGTGGTGACAGAAAAATAACCTCTCACTCAACTTCAACAAAACAAAGTTGATGATCATGGACTTCATGAAACAGTAGAGGGAGCACCCCCCTATCCACATCGACGGGACAGCAGTGGAGAAGGTGGAAAGTTTTAAGTTCCTCTACGTACGTATCACTGACAAACTGAAATGGTCCACCCACACAGACAGTGTGGTGAAGAAGACGCAACTTTGCCTCTTCAACTGCAGGAGGCTGAAGAAATGTGGCTTGTCACCTAAAACCCTCACAAACGTTTACAGATGCAACATTGAGAGCATCCTGTCGGGCTGTATCACCGCCTGGTACGGCAACTGCACCGCCCACAAACGCAGGGCTCTCCAGAGGGTGGTGTGGTCTACACAACGCATCACCAGGGGCAAACTACCTGCCCTACATGACACCTACAGCACCTGATGTCACAGGAAGGCCAAAAAGATCAGCAAGCACAACTACCACCCAAGCCACTGCCTGTTCACCCCGCTACCATCCAGAAGGCAAGGTCAGTACAGGTGCATCAAAGCTGGGACCGAGAGACTGAAAAACAGCATCTCAAGTCCATCACCTGCACATAGAAATCATTGTGGGTGTGTCAACGGGAGTTGGGATATGCAAGAGACAACATTAGCGTAATAGGACAAATACAAGTACCCTCGTAATGATCATTTGTTCAGAGCATATGGATAGACTCTGATGCTTTGTCACATGCACCAATGTGACTTTCCTAGTTAAATAATGGTTAAATAATGTTTAAATAAAAATATAAAACTCTGGCTGTGGCCCCCACGGACTAGCCAAGATTGTCAAACAGTGTTCCGAAAATGTAATAATTACAGTATTTCAGAACCTTGGCTTGTCCATGGAGACCAGAGCCTCATTGTCATGTGTGAAATAATGCCAATACTAAAGTGGTTCACAACTCAACAGAAGCTATTTACTTCAGAGAGAAATCGCCGGTAGAGCCTCTATACACGGGCACTGCATCAGTGAGTATGCACTTCAGTACTTAATACATTCAGTGAACTCCATATATATTAGGACAGTGACACGTATTGTTGTTTTGGCTCTCTACTCCCAGCACTTTGGATTTGACATAATACAATGATTATGAGGTTTAACTGCAAACTGTCAACTTTAATTTGAGGGTATTTTCATCGTCGGGGTATGGACTAGGGTTCGAAAGCATTCCACAGGGATGCTGGCCCATGTTGACTCCAATGCTTCCCACAGTTGCATTAAGTTGGCTGGATGTCCTTTGGGTGGTGGACCAGACTTGATACACACAGGAAACTGTTGAGTGTGAAAAATCCAGCAGCGTTGCAGTTCTCGTCACAAACTGGTGTGCCTGGCACCTACTACCATACCCCGTTCAAAAGCACTTAAATATTTTGTCTTGCCCATTCACCCTCTGAATGGCACACATACACAATCCTTGTCTCAATTGTCTCAAGGCTTAAAAATCCTTCTTTAACCTCCTCCTCCTCCTCTTCATCTACTCTGATTGAAGTGAATTTAACAAGTGACATCCATAAGGCATTATAGCTTTCCCCTGGATTCACCTGGTCAGTCCATGACATGCTAAGACATGCTAACCTCTCACAATTACTCTTATTTTCTCTTCATTCAAAGACTCAATCATGGATACTCTAACTGACTGTTGTGTCTGCTTTGCGTGATGTATTGTTGTCTCTACCTTCTTGCCCTTTGTGCTGCAGTCTGTACACAACAATGTTTGTACCCTGTTTTGTGTTACTACCATGTTGTGTTGCTGCCATGTTGTGTTGCTACCATGTTGTGTTGCTGCCATGTTGTGTTGCTACCATGTTGTCCTGCTACCATGTTGTCCTGCTACCATGTTGTGTTACTACCATGTTGTGTTGCTACCATGTTGTGTTGCTACCATGTTGTGTTGCTGCCATGTTGTGCTGCTGCCATGTTGTGTTGCTACCATGTTGTGTTGCTACCATGTTGTGTTGCTACCATGTTGTGTTGCTACCATGTTGTGCTGCTACCATGTTGTGCTGCTACCATGTTGTGTTGCTGCCATGTTGTGTTGCTACCATGTTGTGTTGCTGCCATGTTGTGTTGCTGCCATGTTGTGTTGCTGCCATGTTGTGTTGCTGCCATGTTGTGTTGCTACCATGTTGTGTTGCTACCATGTTGTGTTGCTGCCATGTTGTGCTGCTGCCATGTTGTGTTGCTACCATGTTGTGTTGCTACCATGTTGTGTTGCTGCCATGTTGTGTTGCTACCATGTTGTGTTGCTACCATGTTGTGTTGCTACCATGTTGTGCTGCTGCCATGTTGTGTTGCTGCCATGTTGTGTTGCTACCATGTTGTGTTGCTACCATGTTGTGTTGCTGCCATGTTGTGTTGCTGCCATGTTGTGTTGCTGCCATGTTGTGTTGCTACCATGTTGTGTTGCTACCATGTTGTGTTGCTACCATGTTGTGTTGCTGCCATGTTGTGCTGCTGCCATGTTGTGTTGCTACCATGTTGTGTTGCTACCATGTTGTGTTGCTGCCATGTTGTGTTGCTACCATGTTGTGTTGCTACCATGTTGTGCTGCTACCATGTTGTGTTGCTGCCATGTTGTGTTGCTACCATGTTGTGTTGCTACCATGTTGTGTTGCTGCCATGTTGTGCTGCTGCCATGTTGTGTTGCTGCCATGTTGTGTTGCTACCATGTTGTGTTGCTGCCATGTTGTGTTGCTACCATGTTGTGTTGCTACCATGTTGTGTTGCTGCCATGTTGTGTTGCTGCCATGTTGTGTTGCTACCATGTTGTGTTGCTGCCATGTTGTGTTGCTACCATGTTGTGTTGCTGCCATGTTGTGCTGCTACCATGTTGTGCTGCTGCCATGTTGTGTTGCTACCATGTTGTGTTGCTGCCATGTTGTGTTGCTACCATGTTGTGCTGCTGCCATGTTGTGTTGCTACCATGTTGTTGTCATGTTGTTTTGCTACTATGCTGTGTTGTCATGTGATACTGCCATGCTATGTTGTCATCTTAGGTCTCTCTTTATGTAGTTTTGTGTTGCCTCTCTTGTTGTGATTTGTGTTTTGTCCTATATTTTTATTTTATTTATTTTTATTTTTAATCCCAGCCTCCATCCCCGCAGGATGCCTTTTGCCTTTTGGTAGGCCGTCATTATAAATAAGAAATTGTTCTTAACTTGCTTGCTTAGTTAAATAAAGGTTAAATAAATGGGGGTATGATATTTTATATTCTATTCTTATTTACCAAAATGACACAATACACAACACATCTAATGAGCACCAAACAAAACAAACAGCAAATGCATCCAACAAGTATGTTGCGTCACACGCTAGATGAAATCATTGCATGATAGAAATATTGGACCAAATACTATCTTAATGAATTTCTTCCAACACTTTTAGTCCCTTAAAATGTGGGGACTATGTTAAAAGAATGGTGTAGTTTCTAAACGTTTCACCCAATATGGATGAAAATACCTTTTAATTAAACCTTAGTCTGCACTTTAACTTCATAGTCATTGTATCATACAGAGCCAAAACAACACAAACAATGTTACTGTCAAAAACGTTTGGAGCTCTCTCCAAACCAACTACCTTAGGAGTGAAGTGCAGGAGCCTACAGTATCTCCTGATTCTGTAACGTGAAGCAGCTTGATGTAGAAGTATTCCTCCTGGACAGGACGCTAGTCCATCGCAAGGTCTTACCCACTGGGATGTACTGTGTGTATGTCCTGGATTAGAGCCAATTCAATTCAATCTTCTCTACACTTCGGCGTGAACATAATCGCTCAGAGGAAATACAATCACACTTCCAAATCCCCCCCAACCCTTTCCCTATACAACCTACCCCCAGATGTCTGGAGCTTTCTGGTAATGAATTCAAACACTTCCAGACTCACCGTAAATAATACTTTAGGTGGGCGGAGATACAGTACGTTAGTGCACATCTAATCTAAGGGCCTTTTTACCTTTTTGGCCAGAGGGTAAGTTGTTAGAACTAAGCAGACCAATAAACAGCTTGATGTCCCTACCACTACGGTAAATAAACAGCTTGATGTCCCTACCACTACGGTAAATAAACAGCTTGATGTCCCTACCACTACGGTAAATAAACAGCTTGATGTCCCTACCACTACGGTAAATAAACAGCTGTAGATCACTACCACTACGGTAAATAAACAGCTTGATGTCCCTACCACTACGGTAAATAAACAGCTGTAGATCACTACCACTACGGTAAATAAACAGCTTGATGTCCCTACCACTACGGTAAATAAACAGCTTGATGTCCCTGCCCGTTATGGTTAATAAACACTTGGAGGTCCCTAAATATTGAGAGAGCATCAAATGGAATCTGCACACATCTGAATAGCAGCATGTGATCCCCACAGCCCGCTATTAATTTCAGTTTTTTTTCAAGATATTCACGTCAGTCTCAAGAGGGCAAATCTTGGCAGACAGCCATGGGGGGTTGGGGAAAGAGTAAAGGGTAAGGGACTGAGTGCTGCTTTAAATATCTATCTCAAAGTGAGCGTGTTCCAGTGTAGAGGAACGAAAGGGAGTTAGATATAATGCCACCGATGGAGTAACTGTGATTGTGATGGTTTTGTAAGATTGACCTAATTAAGCTTCTATAGATGTTTAGTTATTTCAGATGACCAACCGACATAAGGATGAACTATGACCTTTGGCGTGCATGTGGTGTGAGTGTGTGCCTACCTTCCGTCGTCTGTCTGGTTTCATTGCTGCCTCAGCTGCTTTTATTCAGCTGCACAGGTGTGGCGGGCCCGGTACCAACAGACAGCTGCACAGGTGTGGCGGGCCTGGTTCCAACAGGCAGCTGGACAGATTGTGGCGGGACTGGTTCCAACAGGCAGCTGGACAGATTGTGGTGGGCCTGGTTCCAACAGGCAGCTGGACAGGTGTGGCGTGCCTGGTACCAAAAGGCAGCTGGACAGGTGCGGCGAGCCTGGTACCAACAGGAAGCTAATTGCTCACTTATTCCCTCAGGTTCAGATGGATTAATCCGTTAAACCACTGTTTTGCTCTCTCTCTCTCTCTCTCTCTCTCTCTCTCTCTCTCTCTCTCTCTCTCTCTCTCTCTCTCTCTCTCTCTCTCTCTCTCTCTCTCTCTCTCTCTCTCTCTCTCTCTCTCTCTCTCTCTCTCTCTCTCTCTCTCTCTCTCTCTCTCTCTCTCTCTCTCTCTCTCTCTCTCTCTCTCTCTAATTTGTACCTATTTAAGGTAAAGGGATGCCTGTTTGCTGATGTTAACGGCTAAGGGCTGATGCAATCAAAAGTCATCAAAGAATAGAAGGACAAAACTTCAAGGCAGAGGTTCTGCAATTACGGAGAGAACACAGAAATACATGTGAGCGTGAGTGTTTACACATCTGTTAAATCTCTATGCTTGTGTGTCAAGGAACATGTGACTTTAACATGTGTAGAATATGGGCTCTGGGAGTAAATTGCACGACTCTGCATGAGCATCAGCTGAGGGGCATGTGTGTGCGTGTGTGTGTGTGTGATTGTGTGTGTGTGTGTTCAGGCATCAATCATAATTATAATACACAAATGTCAATCGCAGTTTAAAAGGAGTGGAACATCTGCACGACCTCTCTCTGTCTGCTTGCCTGTCTGTTTCCATACGTTGCTTCCAAAGACCTCGTCTAATCGTGCCAAGTTTCAAATGACTGTTGGCTTATATCCAGGATTGATGAAGCGCCGTACACCTACAGCACAGCAACGGAGAGATCCATACCTTAAAAAGCCTCTGAACCACCTTCAAAAAGTCAAGACATGCTTCTCGCAGACATATTAAGACTCAGCCGACCTCTGGGAAATTGTAGCTTGTCGCTCTACGGTGTAAATATCATTGTTCACAAAATAATGGAAAAAGGAGGGAAAACTTCTCTCTTTGTAAGAACCTGTTCCCCCCTCCATTCATATAGTCACCTTCTAACCCTCCATCCATCTAGCCACCTGTTCCCCCTCCGTCCATCTAGTCACCTTCTAACCCTCCATCCATCTAGCCACCTGTTCCCCATCCATCCATCTGGTCACCTGTTTCCCCTCCGTCCATCTAGTCACCTTCTAACCCTCCATCCATCTAGCCACCTGTTCCCCATCCATCCATCTAGTCACCTGTTCCCCATCCATCCATCTAGTCACCTGTTCCCCATCCATCCATCTAGTCACCTGTTCCCCATTCATCCATCTGGTCACCTTCTAACCCTCCATCCATCTAGTCACCTGTTCCCCATCCATCCATCTAGTCACCTGTTGCCCCTCCATCCATCTAGTCACCTTCTAACCCTCCATCCATCTAGTCACCTGTTCCCCCTCCATCCGTCTAGTCACCTGTTCCCCCTCCATCCATCTAGTCACCTGTTCCCCATCCATCCATCTAGTCACTTGTTCCCCCTCCATCCATTTAGTCACCTTCTAACCCTCCATCCATCTAGTCACCTGTACCCCCTCCATTCATCTAGTCACCTGTTCCCCCTCCATTCATCTAGTCACCTGTTCCCCCTCCATCCATCTAGTCACCTGTTCCCCTTCCATCCATCTAGTCACCTTCTAACCCTCCATCCATCTAGTCACCTGTTCCCCATCCATCCATCCATCTAGTCACCTTCTAACCCTCCATCCATCTAGCCACCTGTTCGCCCTCCATCCATCTAGTCACCTTTGAGCCTTCCCATGATTCTATTGTTTCAGTGTGAGGGCCTCAGCATTTGAAAAATGTATTTTAGGCCGTTTCATTTGGCATCCCATCTTTCTCCTCCTGTTTCATAAAACATTCTCAAGAATCCAATGTGGGAAGTCTCCAAGATCAGATGCAGCTACCTTAAGGTTCACATGTGGAGGAAAATATTGACATGTTTTTTTGACTAAACCCATACATTCCCTTTGTTAATTTCAATGACTCAAACCACAGATTCCCTTTGTTAATTTCAATGACTCAAACCACAGATTCCCTTTGTTAATTTCAATGACTAAACTCACAGATTCCCTTTGTTCATCCGAGAGTATTTCACCTCCTCTGAAGTCTAACAGTGTACTTATATCTGTGTAACTAGGCCATACCCAAAGCAAATGTATTAGAACAATTATGCAAAAAGCATTGTGTCTTATAAAATATTTTAAAAGTATGTGCCCATCCATCTATGCAATCTTGTATACACATACAATCTAGTACAATGAACAGATTGGGGAATTTTTTTATCGACACAAATAGTGAATGCCTCGCCTCTCATTCCCAATTAGGCCAAACCATCCATCAATAGAGGGATAATGACAGAATGCTGATTACAATATCTGTATACCAACTCCTGGAGGGTGAATACTAACGGAAGAGGGATAGCGAGATTAAACTCCAGGAAAAGGTTTGGTGAGATAGGGGGACAAGGGGGAGGTGTAGAGGAGAGATGGGGAAGAAGGGAGGAGGAGTGGAGGGTACAACAAAGAGGAGCCTATCTGTGACCTTTCCACAGGGCAGTGGGTTGTGTGGGAGCCTATCAAATCAAATCAAATGTATTTATATAGGCCTTCTTACATCAGCTGATATCTCAAAGTGCTGTACAGAAACCCAGCCTAAAACCCCAAACAGCAAGCAATGCAGGTGTAGAAGCACGGTGGCTAGGAAAAACTCCCTAGAAAGGCCAAAACCTAGGAAGAAACCTAGAGAGGAACCAGGCTATGAGGGGTGGCCAGTCTTCTTCTGGCTGTGCCGGGTGGAGATTTTAACAGAACATGGCCAAGATGTTCAAATGTTCATAAATGACCAGCATGGTCAAATAATAATAATCACAGTAGTTGTCGAGGGTGCAACAAGTCAGCATCTCAGGAGTAAATGTCAGTTGGCTTTTCATAGCCGATCATTAAGAGTATCTCTACCGCTCCTGCTGTCTCTAGAGAGTTGAAAACAGCAGGTCTGGGACAGGTAGCACGTCCGGTGAACAGGTCAGGGTTCCATAGCCGCAGGCAGAACAGTTGAAACTGGAGCAGCAGCACGGCCAGGTGGACTGGGGACAGCAAGGAGTCATCATGCCAGGTAGTCCTGAGGCATGGTCCTAGGGCTCAGGTCCTCCGAGAGAGAGAAAGAAAGAAAGAAAGAAAGAAAGAAAGAAAGAAAGAAAGAAAGAAAGAAAGAAAGAAAGAAAGAGAGAAAGAAAGAAAGAAAGAAAGAAAGAAAGAAAGAAAGAAAGAAAGAAAGAAAGAGAGAAAGAGAGAATTAGAGAGAGCATACTTAAATTCACACAGGACATCGGAAAAGACAGGAGAAGTACTCGCAGATATAACAGACTGACCCTAGCCCCCCGACACATAAACTACTGCAGCATAAATACTGGAGGCTGAGACAGGAGGGGTCAGGAGACACTGTGGCCCCATCCGATGATACCCCCGGACAGGGCCAAACAGGCAGGATATAACCCCACCCACTTTGCCAAAGCACAGCCCCCACACCACTAGAGGGATATCTTCAACCACCAACTTACAGTCCTGAGACAAGGCCGAGTATAGCCCACAAAGATCTCCGCCACGGCACATCCCAAGGGGGGGCGCCAACCCAGACAGGAAGATCACGTCAGTGACTCAACCCACTCAAGTGACGCACCCCTCCTAGGGACGGCATGAAAGAGCACCAGTAAGCCAGTGACTCAGCCCCTGTAATAGGGTTAGAGGCAGAGAATCCCAGTGGAGAGAGGGGAACCGGCTAGGCAGAGACAGCAAGGGCGGTTCGTTGCTCCAGAGCCTTTCTTTTCACCTTCACACTCCTGGGCCAGACTACACTCAATCATAAGACCCACTGAAGAGATGAGTCTTCAGTAAAGACTTAAAGGTTGAGACCGAGTCCACGTCTCTCACATGGGTAGGCAGACCATTCCATAAAAATGGAGCTCTATAGGAGAAAGCCCTGCCTCCAGCTGTTTGCTTAGAAATTCTAGGGACAATTAGGAGGCCTGCGTCTTGTGACCGTAGCGTGATCCTATCAGTGATCCTTCCACAGGGCAGTGGGTTGTGTCTGTCTGGGAGCCTATCAGTGACCCTTCCACAGGGCAGTGGGTTGTGTCTGTCTGGGAGCCTATCAGTGATCCTTCCACAGGGCAGTGGGTTGTGTCTGTCTGGGAGCCTATCTGTGACCCTTCCACAGGGCAGTGGGTTGTGTCTATCTGTCGGCCGCCTACGGAGAGGTGAGGTGGAAAGCTAGAGGGAATGGAGATGGACATTATTTGAATGCTTATGTGGAGGGCAGCTAGACTGGGCTGGGCTGGGCTGAGGCAGAGTGCCAATATGGATTATTAAACTATATGTACACACTACCGGTCAAAAGTTTTAGAACACCTAATCATTCAAGGGTTTTTCTTTGTTTTTACTATTTTCTACATTGTAGAATAATAGTGAAGACATCAAAACTATGAAATAACACATATGAGAGATGATTAACACATATTTACGAACATTACGGATACTTTTTGGAATTTTTGTCGAACGGAACGAGGCTTTGGTTTTCTGAACATAATGCGCAACCCAAATGGAGTTTTTTTATTGATTGATACACTCACAAAAGCTTGGATTGCTTTCGCTGCAAAGCATATTTTCAAAATCTGACACGATAGGTGGATTAACAACAAGCTAAACTGTGTTTTGGTATATTTCACTTGTGATTGCATGATTATAAATATTGTTAGTAATATTTCGCGCCCTGCAATTCAGCGGTTGTTTAGGAAAATGATCCCGCTAAAGGGATCCGTAGCGCAGAGAAGTTAAACAACTGAAAATATATTTTATATTTGATAGTCTTCAAAATAGCCACCCTTTGCTTTGATGACAGCTTTTCAAATGCTTGGCATTCTCTCAACCAGCTTCATTTGGTAGTAACCTGGAATGCATTTCAATTAACAGGTGTGTCTTCTTAAAAATTAATTTGTGAAATTTCTTTCCTTCTTAGTGCGTTTGAGCCAATCAGTTGTGTTGTGACAAGGTAGGGTGGTATACAGAAGATAGCCCTATTTAGTTAAAGTCCAAGTCCATATTGTGGCAAGAATAGCTTTAAGACATTACTTTAAGACATGAAGGTCAGTCAATACGGAACATTTCAATAACTTTGAAAGTTACTTCAAGTGCAGTCGCAAAAAATATCAAGCGCTATGATGAAACTAGCTCTCATGAAACCCACCACAGGAAAGGAAGACCCAGAGTTCACTCTGCTGCAGAGGAAAGGTTCATTAGAGTTACCAGCCTCAGAAATTGCAGCCCAAATAATTGCTTCACAGAGTTCAAGTAACAGACACATCTCAACATCAACTGTTCAGAGGAGACTGTGTGAATCAGGCCTTCATTTGCTTGGGCCAAGAAACACAAGCAATGGACATTAGACGGTTGGAAATCTGTCCTTTGGTCTGGAGTCCAAATTCAAGTGTTTTTGTTCCAACCTCTGTGTCTTTGTGAGACGCGGTGTGGGTGAACGGATGATCTCCACTTGTGTATTTCCCACCGTAAAGCATGGAGGAGGAGTTGTTATGGTGTGGACGTGCTTTGCTGGTGACACTGTCTGTGATTTATTTAGAATTCAAGGCACACTTAACCATTATGCCTACCACAGCATTCTGCAATGATACACCATCCCATCTGGTTTTCAACAGGACAATGACCCAACACACCTCCAGGCTGTGTAAGGGCTATTTGACCAAGAAGAAGAGTGATGGAGTGCTGCATCAGATGAGCTGGCCTCCACAATCACCCGACCTCAACTCAATTGAGATGGTTTGGGATGATTTGGACCGCAGAGTGGAGGAAAAGCAGCCAACAAGTGCTCAGCATATGTGGGAACTCCTTCAAGACTGTTGGAAAAGCATTCCAGGTGAAGCTGGTTGAGAGAATTCCAGAATTCCAAGAGTGTGCAAAGCTGTCATCAAGGCAAGTGGTGGCTATTTGAAGAAACTATATTTTGATTTGTTTAACACTTATTTGGTTACTATATGATTCCATATGTGTTTTTTCATAGTTTTGATGTCTTCATTAATATTCTGCAATGTAGAAAATAGTAAAAATAAAGAAACACCCTTGAATTAGTAGGTGTTCTAAAACTTTTGACCGGTACTGTATATCCTGTAATTTATTTGACATGGGGAATGCGCAATAATTATCTCAGAAAATTCTAATGTGTAATAGTGGAAGAGTTATCTAGATGGATTATTTTCATCAGTAGTTCCTGGGCAAGAAGTATTACTTTTGAGATTATTCCATTGTTTTGTATTACACTAAATCAAGCACTATTCAAGTATTTGGAAGTATTTATCATTGGGGAGACATACATTTGACCCAGGTCTGAGATGTACAGTACAGTAGTGAACAGTTAGGGAATGTGTTAAGTGTCTGAGTAAAGCCACTGTGTGTTTGTGTCTGTTCATGTCTAATGACAGAGGAGGACAACTCACTGTCTGTCTGCCCTCCCACTGTTTCCTATGAACTGGCAACAACTCCTTAGAGAACAAAGGAATCCTTTTATAGGTCCATGTCTGCTGGTCAGGGGAGCATCAGCGGACTCCTGTCTGTTCTGTGGGAGTGTGTGTGTGTGTGTGTGTGTGTGTGTGTGTGTGTGTGTGTGTGTGTGTGTGTGTGTGTGTGTGTGTGTGTGTGTGTGTGTGTGTGTGTGTGTGTGTGTGTGTGTGCGTGTGTGTGCCCCGGCATGTATGTATGTGTGTGTGGGTTAGGGTTAGAATGGGAGAGTTATGAGATGTATTGGGTTAGGGTTAGCTGGTTGAGGGAATGCCAAGAGTGTGCAAAGCTAAGGTTATATCGGGTTAGGGTTGTATAGGAGGCAGACTTGGATCATAGACAGAGCATTATAAAGCACATTCAAACATCCACAGACAAAGGTTTACATTCTGTGATCGGGAACATCTCGCCCTGTCACACACAGGGCGTGTGTGTGTGCGGGTGTGTGACAGGGTGAAATGTTTCCGATCACAGAATGTAAACCTTTGTCTGTGGATGTGGGAATGTGCTTTCTAATGCTCTCTCTATGATCCCAGTCTGCCTCCTATACAACCCTAACCCGATATAACCTTAGCTTTGCACACTCTTGGCATTCCCTCAACCAGCTTCACCTGGAATGTTCTTGCAAAGGTCTCACATATGCTGAGCACTTGTTGGCTGCTTTTCCTTCTCTCTGCGGTCTGACTCATCCCAAACCATCTCAATTGAGTTGAGGTCAGGTGATTGTGGAGGCCAGGTCATCTGATGCAGCACTCCATCAATCTCCTTCTTGGTCAAATAGCCCTTACACAGCCTGGAGGTGTGTTGGGTCATTGTCACCCATTCTAAACCTAACCCAATACATCTCAAAAAACTCTCACATTCTAACCCAATACATCTCAAAAAACTCTCACATTCTAACCCAATACATCTCAAAAAACTCTCACATTCTAACCCAATACATCTCAAAAAACTCTCACATTCTAAACCAATACATCTCAAAACTGTCACATTCTAACCCAATACATCTCTTAACCTGATACACCTCTTAACTCTCCAATTCTAACCTAATATGTCTTTTAACTCTCCCATTCTAAACTAATAAGTCTCTTAACTCTCCCATTCTAACCTAATATGTCTTTTAACTCTCCCATTCTAACCCAATACATCTCTTAACTCTCCCATTCTAACCCAATACATCTATTAACTCTCCCATTCTAACCAAATACATCTTTTAACTCTCCCATTCTAACCCAATACATCTATTAACTCTCACATTCTAACCCAATACATCTATTAACTCTCCCATTCTAACCAAATACATCTATTAACTCTCCCATTCTAACCCAATACATCTTTTAACTCTCACATTCTAACCCAATACATCTTTTAACTCTCCCTATCTAACCCAATACATCTCTTAACTCTCACATTCTAACCCAATATATCTCAAAACTGTCACATTCTAAACCAATACATCTATTAACTCTCCCATTCTAACCCAATACATCTCTTAACTCTCCCATTCTAACCCAATACATCTTTTAACTCTCACATTCTAACCAAATACATCTATTAACTCTCCCATTCTAACCCAATACATCTCTTAACTCTCCCATTCTAACCCAATACATCTTTTAACTCTCACATTCTAACCAAATACATCTATTAACTCTCCCATTCTAACCCAATACATCTCTTAACTCTCCCATTCTAACCCAATACATCTCTTAACTCTCCCATTCTAACCCAATACATATTTTAACTCTCACATTCTAACCCAATACATCTCTTAACTCTCCCATTCTAACCCAATACATCTCTTAACTCTCCCATTCTAACCCAATACATCTCTTAACTCTCCCATTCTAACCCAATACATCTTTCAACTCTCACATTCTAACCCAATACATCTTTTAACTCTCACATTCTAACCCAATACATCTATTAACTCTCCATTCTAACCCAATACATCTTTTAACTCTCCCATTCTGACCCAATACATCTTTTAACTCTCACATTCTAACCAAATACATCTCTTAACTCTCCCATTCTAACCAAATACATCTATTAACTCTCCCATTCTAACCAAATACATCTATTAACTCTCCCATTCTAACCCAATACATCTATTAACTCTCCCATTCTAACCCAATACATATTTTAACTCTCCCATTCTGACCCAATACATCTTTTAACTCTCCCATTCTAACCCAATACATCTCTTAACTCTCCCATTCTAACCCAATACATCTTTTAACTCTCACATTCTAACCCAATACATCTCTTAACTCTCCCATTCTAACCTAATATGTCTTTTAACTCTCCCATTCTAACCTAATATGTCTTTTAACTCTCCATTCTAACCCAATACATCTTTTAACTCTCCCATTCTAACCTAATATGTCTTTTAACTCTCCATTCTAATCCTAACCTGGTACACCTCTTACCCCTCCCATTCTAACCCAATACATCTCTTAACTCTCCCATTCTAACCCAATACATCTATTAACTCTCCCATTCTAACCCACTACATCTTTTAACTCTCCCATTCTAACCCAATACATCTCTTAACTCTCCCATTCTAACCAAATACATCTATTAACTCTCCCATTCTAACCCAATACATCTATTAACTCTCCCATTCTAACCAAATACATCTATTAACTCTCCCATTCTAACCTAATAAGTCTCTTAACTCTCCCATTCTAACCTAATATGTCTTTTAACTCTCCATTCTAATCCTAACCTGATACACCTCTTAACTCTCGCATTCTACCCTAATATGTCTTTTAACTCTCCATTCTAATCCTAACCTGATACACCTCTTACCTCTCCCATTCTAACCTAACACAATACATCTCATAACTCTCCCATTCTAACCTAACACAATACATCTCACAACTCTCCCATTCTAACCTAATCCAATGCATTTTATAACTCTTCCGTTCCTCCATTTAAATGCTGCTTGTTATCTACAGTCCCTGAACTGGACATTCCATTCTCTCTATCCGAGTAATGCTGGGGGGGGGGGGGGGGGGGGTGGGGGGGGGGGGGGGGACCAGCCTCTGAAAGTGGACCAGCCTCTAAAAGTGGACCAGCCTCTAAAAGTGGACCAGGCTCTGAGGGGGGACCAGCCTCTTAGAGAGGACAATCCTCTAAAAGGTGGACCAGACTCTAAAAGAGGACCAGCCTCTGAAGGGGGACCAGCCTCTGAAGGGGGACCAGCCTCTGAAGGGGGACCAGCCTCTGAGGGGGGACCATCTTCTAAAAGGGGGACCAGCCTCTAAAAGAGAACCAGTCTCTAAAGGGGGACCAGATTCAAATTGGGACTGGTGTTCTCATCAGTTTACTTAACAATGGCCACTTGCAAAGTCCTAGTGCGACACATTCTCTACATCTGTTTTATGGTCTATCAACACCAGCTCAGCCCCAATGTGTCCAAGCTGGAGATATTCCGTGCCCATGCCCATTTGTGCTGTGTTGTGTGTGTCCTGTGTCCGCTTGTTCATAAGGGGTAAGCTTATGACCAGGGAATTGCTAGGGCAACCACCCTTTTGTGTGACTCTCTCTCTCTCTCTCTCTCTCTGTGTATGTGTGTGTGTGTGTGTGTGTGTGTGTGTGTGTGTGTGTGTGTGTGTGTGTGTGTGTGTGTGTGTGTGTGTGTGTGTGTGTGTGTGTGTGTGTGTGTGTGTGTGTGTGTTTGGCAGCATCAATCACATCAGTAACAAACGTCATACTTCCCCACAAACACACACACACACAGAAATATCACTTGTACCAGACACAATCCCTAAGCCTCATCAAGATTGCCACACACACAATCCATTCATTTATAAGACCAAACAACAGAAGGGATGTGGATAATGTAGTTAAATAACGAGTGCAGGAAATGGGGACGAGAAAAGAGAGAGCTGATAGAGAGTGACATCCACAAGATCATATTCTGACAAGATGTGCAACTTTAATATAAAACCAATTCATTTTAAATGTGAGAAGAGTTACAGCTTCTAACGGAGGTAAGTCACAGACTGCTTTAAAAAAAATCCCTAACCCTGTTTTACATCCATCCAAATCACTGTATGCGTGCACTGTTCCATAGATGTTTTATATGGTCCTGTTTAACATCATACGTTACTGTATGTTATCAGCTGCCCTGTGAGACCCCTAACGTTACACACTAAGTTGCATTATTACCTGTTTCTATGGAGATTTACTGCGTTCTACTTCTTGAAAGATTTCTTATAGTTGTAATTTTAACCTCCCCAATTTTTTGGGAAATTACTGTATGTCCATGAGTATATCAATAGTTAGAAGGGTTTGTCTGTATCAGTCTCCATCTAAGACCAGCAGAGATACATACAATACATGGCCACAAGTATGTGGAGACCCTTTCAAATTAGTGTATTCGGCTATTTCAGACACACCCGTTGTTGCTGACAGGTGTATAAAATTGAGCACACAACCATGCAATCTCCATAGACAAACATTTTCAGTAGAATGGCCAGTACTGAACAGCTCGGTGAATTTCAACATGGCACCGTCATAGGATTCCACCTTTCCAACAAATCCGTTTGTCAAATTTCTGCCCTGATTGAGCTGCCCCGGTCAACTGTAAGTGCTGTTATTGTGAAGTGGAAGAGTCTAGGAGCAACACTGGCTCAGCCACGAAGTGGTAGGCCACACAAGCTCACAGAAAGGAACCGCCGAGTGCTGAATCGGGTAGAGTGTAAAAATTGTCTGTCCTTGGTTGCAACACTCACTACTTAGAACGATGAGCTCCTTCAGGTCTGCAGGAGTAGAACGGTCAGTCACTGCTGGAGGCTAGATACCGTAGCTCCTCCAGGTCTGCAGGAGGAGAACGGTCAGTCACTGCTGGAGGCTAGATACCGTAGCTCCTTCAGGTCTGCAGGAGTAGAACGGTCAGTCACTGCTGGAGGCTAGATACCGTAGCTCCTTCAGGTCTGCAGGAGGAGAACGGTCAGTCACTGCTGGAGGCTAGATACCGTAGCTCCTCCAGGTCTGCAGGAGGAGAACGGTCAGTCACTGCTGGAGGCTAGATACCGTAGCTCCTCCAGGTCTGCAGGAGGAGAACGGTCAGTCACTGCTGGAGGCTAGATACCGTAGCTCCTTCAGGTCTGCAGGAGTAGAATGGTCAGTCACTGCTGGAGGCTAGATACCGTAGCTCCTTCAGGTCTGCAGGAGTAGAACGGTCAGTCACTGCTGGAGGCTAGATACCGTAGCTCCTTCAGGTCTGCAGGAGGAGAACGGTCAGTCACTGCTGGAGGCTAGATACCGTAGCTCCTCCAGGTCTGCAGGAGGAGAACGGTCAGTCACTGCTGGAGGCTAGATACCGTAGCTCCTTCAGGTCTGCAGGAGGAGAACGGTCAGTCACTGCTGGAGGCTAGATACCGTAGCTCCTTCAGGTCTGCAGGAGGAGAACGGTCAGTCACTGCTGGAGGCTAGATACCGTAGCTCCTCCAGGTCTGCAGGAGGAGAACGGTCAGTCACTGCTGGAGGCTAGATACCGTAGCTCCTCCAGGTCTGCAGGAGGAGAACGGTCAGTCACTGCTGGAGGCTAGATACCGTAGCTCCTCCAGGTCTGCAGGAGTAAAACGGCCAGTCACAGCTGGAGGCTAGATACCGTAGCTCCTCCCCGAGTCACCCCAAATTTGTCACAACTTGCCCCTGTGACTGACTGACTGACTGAGACACAGACAGACAGACAGACAGACAGACAGACAGACAGACAGACAGACAGACAGACAGACAGACAGACACACACACACACACACACACACACACACATACACACACACACACACACCCTCCATATATGCACCTATCCATGTCCTCAGCTCCGAAGACCTAACACACATTCATTGAAGCACCAACAAATACAAACACGCCAATACACACACTCATGTATGCAGGTAGACACACTCATGCAGGCTGGGACACACACCCATGCGGGCAGGTACACACACTCATGTGCTCAGTTTCAGCCTGAGGTCCCTGGTCTCTTTGTGTTGCAGTGGAATGGGCCATGTAATGGTGTTAGGATGGCTATAGAGGAGGTGTGTTGGAGGCTGGAAGGGTCAGTGGCATAAGAAGCTGTAGTATTTCACCCCGACAATAGTGCTTTCTATGGCTCTTTATTTAACAGGCCTACCACATGTAATACATTGCACTTGTAAAGCCCTGCTTATTTTTATGTTTAAAGGAAATGTCGAGTTGGGGGGGAGGAGGAGGGGACTGTGGCATGTTGAGGGGAAGGGGGGAGGGGGCTGTAGCATGTTGAGGGGAAGGGGGGAGGGGGCTGTAGCATGTTGAGGGGGAGGGGGCTGTAGCATGTTGAGGGGAAGGGGGGAGGGGGCTGTGGCATGTTGAGGGGAAGGTGGAGGGGGCTGTGGCATGTTGAGGGGAAGGGGGGGCTGTAGCATGTTGAGGGGAAGGTGGAGGGGGCTGAGGGATGAGGGAGTATTGGATGAGAGGGAAGGTAGGAAGGGAAGTTAGGATGAGGGAGTATTGTATGAGAGGGAAGGTAAAATGGGAAGTTAGGATGAGGGTGTATCGGATGAGAGGGAAGGTGAGAAGGGAAGTTAGGATGAGGGAGTATCGGATGAGAGGGAAGGTGAGAAAGGAAGTTAGGATGAGAGTTAAGGTTTTTCAGTCTACTTCATCCTAACTCTGTTTCCTTATCCATGTTCCAACACTAGTCATCACTCTTCTATTCAACAATCCAGGCTAACTGCTAAACTAAGCTGATCGCTAAGCTAACCAAGCTAATAACCTTTTGTAGGACAAACCCTGCCCTGTCTCAGTTCTCCAGTCTGGAACAGGTGCATTGATCCTATCTACCCAAGACACTGAGAGCTAACAAGGCTAGATTATATGGTAATCCACGTTACGTCAAAACATCAGTCATGGTGTGGTAAAATCCAAGATATATCAAAACATCTGTCATTGAAGGTCACTTGCTAAGAGCTGAGGCATTCACGATGGGGAAACCCCTGGGGAACATGAGCCTTTGTGTTAGGTGAACCAGTTCAGAAGAGATTTATCTGAGATCATAGGATAACCCTTTGAAAAAACCTTTTTGGTTCCAGGTAGAACCCTTTTGGTTCCAGGTAGAACCCTTTTGAGTTCCAGGTAGAACCCTTTTGAGTTCCAGGTAGAACCCTTTTGAGTTCCAGGTAGAACCCTTTTGAGTTCCAGGTAGAACCCTTTTGGTTCCAGGTAGAACCCTTTTGAGTTCCAGGTAGAACCCTTTTGAGTTCCAGGTAGAACCCTTTTGGTTCCAGGTAGAACCCTTTTGAGTTCCAGGTAGAACCCTTTTGAGTTCCAGGTAGAACCCTTTTGAATTCCAGGTAGAACCCTTTTGGTTCCAGGTAGAACCCTTTCGAGTTCCATGTAGAACATGTTACACAGAGGGTTCTACATGCAACTCAAAATAGTTGGAACTAAAAAGGGTTTTTCAAAGGGTTATCCTATGGCGAAAGCCAAAGAACCCTTTTAGGTTCTAGATAGCACCTTTGTGACATCGATATGATTCTAGTGTCAGAATCAACGACAAAATGTAAATAGGATAATTTTGGTCATAAATTTAAAAAAAGTGTGTGTCACGGAATGAAGGGTACTGCAACAGTTTTCCCTGGGTTGGGTTTATTTCAATCCTGCCCACATGCCCACAGCTGGCAGCACCCAAGTAATCATCAATTCAGAACGCAGCTGTATGTTACCCAATGTAACATACAGTAAAGGGACCATCAGTAAATTACACAGTGTACATGCGAGTCTATGTATTAAAATTGTCCATAATTTGTCAAAATGTAAATTACTTAAAAACCTCATACCAACTATAAATTGTAGAAATTAATATACAAATATTTAACACATTTAATGAGAAAATTAAAAGATGTGCAACATGAAAATATTGACCCATTTACATTGTGTGATTTAATGACGGTCCCTAATTAGCCCAAGGGACAGACTATCCAATGTCAAACCAACTTTGCCAAGGTTGCACACCAGCAGGCGGAAGCTAATTGGCTAAATAAGCAGGCTAGCAGTAGCTAGGCTAGGCGACTTCAAGACACAAGACCTGGTTCGACTGTTTCAAGTCATCTAGAAAGGGGCTGTAACTGTATACCTTTTTGGAATCCTTTTTTCTAAGAGTATAGAAGTTGCTTTTTAGGGGCAGTCGATAAAAATAACACGAATGGACCGAGAACTTAATCGAGCAACTGACCAATTACGCAAGACCTTAGTTCTGAGTTTACCAAGATTACTCTGCACAGAAGAGCTTGTGTCAAGTATTTCTGAAATGTAAAAAAAATGGGCTTACCAGTACAGTACACTGGTAACCATACACACACATCTGCTTGTCAAAACTAGCATTATAATTATTTTACGGGGGAAAATAGTTCTTTCAGCTTTGTTTACCAGCAAAAGACAACATCCTACCGTATCACCGAAATTCCATATCACAATGTCTTTGATGTCTCGCGGCAGCCACTGTTTATTCACATTGACAACTTATTTGAATGAAGCTAGGTCTGCGTAGGCCACCTGAAAGGGCTGGTTCTGTCTGTCACGGTGGACGTCTAATGTTAGTGTTTCTTCAGACAGATCCACATACACGCTCATTGGGACTATTGCTGGAGGTCTTAATGGCAGCTATCACTATCTCCTCTGTATACAACTATCACTATCTAATCTGCATACAGCTATCACAATCTATTTTGTATGCCGCTATCACTCTCTTCAGTATGCATCTATCACTATTTCCTCTGTATACAGCTTTGACTATCTCTTCTGTATACAACTATCACTATCTATTTAGTATAAAGATATTACTATCTATTCTGTACACAGCTATCACTATCTATTCTGTATACATCTATCACTATCTATTCTGTATACATCTATCACTATCTATTTAGTATAAAGATATCACTATATATTCTGTATACAGCTATCACTATCTATTTAGTATAAAGATATTACTATCTATTCTGTATACAGCTATCACTATCTATTCTGTATACAGCTATCACTATCTATTCTGTATACAGCTATCACTATCTATTCTGTATACAGCTATCACTATCTATTCTGTATACAGCTATCACTATCTTTTCTGTATGTATCTATCACTATCTTTTCTGTATGCATCTATCACTATCTTTTCTGTATGCATCTATCACTATCTCTTCTGTGTGGATAGTGTGTATACAACTCGTCTTCACTCGCTCTTCTGTGTGCCCTGAGATGAACGAGCAATGACAACGAGCAGCGGGAACGATTGACGATATCGTTGTCAGTGATCACCGAAGGCTAATGGTTGTTGGAACAGGATATTGCCCTATGTAGATTGGGGTTTTGCCAGGCTATAGAATTCTTATCAGTACGTGTATGAGGAGATGATGCTGGGGGAAAGTGAGATTTTAGCTGCCTACTGAAAAGTCATTCATCATAGCGGGAAGCGAGAGCCTTGTGTCCATTAAAGGGGCCATATTCAAGGTCCCAGTGCAACCGGCTAAGTGACTAAGGACGTCCAGTTTGGGTCAATTTTCCTATGACCTTGCCTTGAGGTCCTAGGGGACCCGGGCTCACCTTGTTTGAACAAGGGGGTATCCCAGACAACGCAATGGCAGTAAGCCTTTGCCAAGCGACTGAAATGGAGTCGCAAGCTCTTAAATAGCAAACCCATATTGTCTTTTGGCCTCTTCTGTTTCTTGGCAAGCATCTCTCAGTGCCAACGAAGTCATCAAAGGGGCCATTACTAATCGGACGAGACTGACCAAGCAAACTCAAACTCCCAATGGCGTGGTCCTGAACTGGAGGTCAGTGTTCCAAAAAAACATGGGACTTATTTTATTCTTATGTGGATTGCCAAGCCTCAAGCTTTTGGAAGACCTTTTCCGTCCAAATTGACAATGCCACGGCATCTATTTGTAGCCGTCTCCCCCTAAAGAGCGGGAGAGCAGGGCGTTAAATTGCATGATGGACTTAATCTAAATCAGGAATAGACTGCTGCATTCAGGGAAGCTTTGCCCGGCCGTCTCAATTAATGCTTTTGAAACGCCATCTCTCATTAAGCCGTGAGAGCACACTGAGTTAGCAGCCAAAGGGGAGCATTAAGCTCTGTCTCAAAGAGATGGCATGCATCGATCCCTGATAGTGGGGCATCTGCTCCTTCAGTATTTATGCCAGTATAGCCTTGCATAAATAGATACATATATACTATATGTTTAACATAAGGTTGCTATAATTAGCCTTTGTCTAGTTTTGTAGATGAACGTGGCAAAGCTAAATTGAGTAATAAAAAAATAATTTTATCTTAAAAAAAAAAACGAGAATCATTTGTCATTTGAAATTGTAAACATATATACAATATCTATCATAGTACATATTGAAGAATTGAGAGTGTCTGTTGTATTTCAACATTCAAAACTGTTGGTTCTGATGATGGAGAACAATCTGCCAGACAATATTTTTGCATAATTAGATCTAAGGTATAACTTTGATCTTGTTTGTTTTTTTCTAAGGCTGCCCATAATGATGAGACTATAGGTCAAAGGAACGTGATCTCTCTCCAATATTCAGAGACTATCGGTCAAGGGAACATGATCACTCTCCAATATTCAGAGACTATCGGTCAAAGGAACGTGATCTCTCTCCAATATTCTGAGACTATCGGTCAAAGGAACATGATCTCTCTCCATGAGAGACATGATCTCTCTTTTACAGTAGGTAAAAGGTACATGATCTCTCTTCAGAATGCAGAGACTATACAGTAGGTAAAAGGTACATGATCTCTCTTCGGAATGCAGAGACTATACAGTAGGTAAAAGGTACATGATCTCTCTTCGGAATGCAGAGACTATACTGTAGGTAAAAAGTACATGATCTCTCTTCAGAATGCAGAGACTATACTGTAGGTAAAAGGTACATGATCTCTCTTCAGAATGCAGAGACTATACTGTAGGTAAAAGGTACATGATCTCTCTTTGGAATGCAGAGACTATACTGTAGGTAAAAGTTACATGATCTCGTCTTGTATATTCGTGGCTTTGATTTGTTGATATAGGAATAGCTGATGGCAGGACCCTGCTATTTGATTACCTCACTACATAAAATGAATAGTTAGCACCACTACTAATTCATATATAACATACGGTGAGTGCACAAAACATTAAGAACACCTGCTCTTTCCATGGCATAGACTGACCAGGTGAATTGAGCTGAAAGCTATGATCCCTTATTGATGTCACTTGTTAAATCTACTTCAATCAGTGTAGATGAAGGGGAGGCGAAGGGTTAAAGAAGGAATTTTAAGCCTTGAGATATTTGAGACGTGGATTGTGTGTGAGTGCCATTCAGAGGGTGAATGGGCAAGACAAAATATTTAAGTGCCTTTGAACGGGTATGGTAGCGCACCGGTTTATGTCAAGAACTGCAACGCTGCTGAGTTTTTCACGATCAACAGTTTCCCGTGTGTATCAAGAATGGTCCACCAGCCAAAGGACATCCAGAGACCTTGTAGAGTCCATGCCCCAACAAATTGAGGCTGTTCTGAGAGCAGCCAAAATTTGTTGGGGCATGGACTCTACAAGGACTCTGGATGTCCTTTGGCTGGTGGACCACCTTAATATTAGGAAAGTGTCCTTAATGTTTTGTACACTCAGTGTTTGTAATTAACACTACATTCTGATCCTGAAGCTTAGAAAAAGTCCCTGAAGTCTATCATCGTAATGACATTCTGTGGTATGGCATTCAATCCTTAAAAAAAAAACAGCTACAAAACTATGTCTTCATCACATTTCACGGTGAAATATTTACTCTCATGTCTTTGTTAGTGGAATTTGCCAGATTCTTCTTTTCGGGCTCCCACGGTGAGATGGAGAGCCTGGTGCAGTGGCACATATTTCACAGTTGGAAGGTGGGGCTTAGACACTAATCCTGTTAAAGGGAGAACAGCCATGATGAAATGAGGAAGGACACACAGTGCATTGTCCTTCAACATTCCACTGAGCAGTCCCACGTTTAATGTTGTTGTCAGGACTAGTCACCTGGACGCATGGTGGGGATTGTGAATGTCCTCCTTTCCACACAAGGAACAAGTCTGTCTCTCCATCAGCTAAACTCCCCCGAAAAACGCAACAGAAGCACACATAATATCATTAATAGAACAGGCTTGGAAGCTTTATGGTGGAGATTGTGAATTGACAATGATTGATGTTAGGAAAAGGATGGTGTGAATATGTTCTATCTCTCCGTCAGCTCTAGCCTTCTCTTCAGCTCTGGGGAAGATGTGTTCTTAGTCGTATTTATTTATTTTCTTCTCTCCTGCGCTCCTGACTGCAGGTGCTACCATAGAAATAGAACGAATAGAACGGGCGTCCCCATTCACGTCAATGATGGCATGATGGGTGAACTGGCGGCCATTGCGAGTTTACCCATAGGAGCAAAGCAGGAAGTAAAATCCGTGCTGTGATTTGTTGATTCAACTCAACTGACATTACAAAAAAATGACATTCCATTGCATGAGCCACATTGGTTAGCATCATTAGAATGAACATTCTACATTACCGTGGAAATGATTGCATAACAATACCAGGCAACCATACCGAGTGTACCCATGATTTTACCAGTCAAATTGCCAGGGTTAAAGCTTCCAAGCCTGTTCTATTAATTATATTTTTATGTGTGCTTCTGCTGCATTGTGGGGGGGGGGGGGGTGTTGCCTAGGCAACCGAATACTTTTTTTGCTTTATCCAGGGGAGAATGACTGCCCCCTCTCATTGAAGCTACGGAAGTTCAAGGCCAACCTGCTGCACTCGAGGAATTGTTTGCGTGTTAAAAACATTTAAAATAAAAAAAAATCCAAGACAATCATTGTACCAATAATTGCTTCTAATACGAGAAATCACCATGTTGTCTCTATAGCAAGCAAATTTAGTTCCCGGATGGAGAAAGTTGCGTTCTGTGCATGGTTCTCTATGCTATTTCATGTTGTAATGTCAAAATGATCCAGCAGATAACCGTGGTGAGCCATTACCTCCATTAGCTGGCTATGTGAGGTTAGTGTGCCACGTCCAAAACAGTTTGTTCGCAACAAACAACGAGCTTTCATATGATAGTCCATGCCTGTTCATTTATTTATATATGAAAATTATCACAGTCAAGCAATAATATTGTCTTTTAAAAATAGGTTGTTATTTTCTCTGTATAAAATTAGCTATTAGAAAGCAAGCAGGCAACTAGTCCAAACCTGATAGCTAGATGGCTAGCAGAGGAAAACAACTCTCAAATTGCAATGATTACAGGTCGACAAGTACGCTTATGCCAAACAAGTAGCTACCTAAGCTAGCTAGTATACTTTCTGATAACCTCATAGCCTTTGGCTAGCATACAGGTCAGCTGCAACCAAAGCAATGTAGCTTTTTTTCAGCTAGCTAGTATTTCCTCCATGAATGAAGAAAACTAGCTATCTAGCTGACAGCCTAGAAAAAAATGGAGGCTTGATAACATGAGATTTGGTGATTTAATAGAAATGTTAGAAAAACTATTTATATATAAATTATTCATTAGATAATCTAGTTTGTCCGGCCGTGGTCTGCATATGGTTTCCTATGCATTCTCAAGTCCAGCATTCTGACGCTCGCGACCCGGAACTACCAGAACACTAGCTTTGTTTAAAAACATTTTGATTTGGTCTATACAACAGATCTATGTCCTTTTTAACCAATTTTTTTTTCATAATTGCACACAGAAGAAGTTACAGCATAAGGATAATTGAATTGCTAAAGGCAACATGCAGTACCCCGGTCAGCCTTTAGTCAATGAGAGGGGGCAGCACTGAGCTAGCCTACAACGTCACTTCCTGGAGTAGCTCAAACGCTATCATATCATTATAATTTTTTGGGGGGGACACTGTAGGTAGCGTTAGCTAACGGTAGTCGACTCTATCTGGTTGTCACTAGTTACCACAGCCACAAAGTCAAAATCCATGAAAAATGAGTTTTTTTTTTGGACTTCATTTAAAGTTAAGCTAAGGAATAAGGTTGGCAGTGTGGTTAAAGTTATAGTTAAGGTAAGGGTTAGGTTTAAAATCAGATTTTAAGAAGATAAATTGTAGAACTAGTCACTATGATTTTGTGCTTGTGATAACTAGTAACGATTGCTGTACCTGCTCCAAATCTCCACGTTTCTTCATCCTATAGCTTGTCCTCCATTTATTCCCCTGACTTATCAAAACGTGTTTTCTCATGCTCTCTCTTTTCTCTCTGCAGCAGTCAGATCGTGAGCAAATGTTTGGAACATCAAATCTCAATAAAATCGCATTATTGAATCACAATACATATAGGATCGCGATAATCAGAATACGTACATATCGTATCGGCACCTAAGTACCGTGATAATATCGTATTGTGAGGTCCCTGGCAATTCCCAGCCCTAATGTAACGTCTCCATACGAATCTTCACATAGGAATGAATGGTGTCACGTGACTGATGACTTTGTCCATTCATACAGTGTATAGGAGGAGGGGAATGACTTTTGCTTCCCTCCAGGCCTGAGGGCATACACTTTCTAGTAGGCTTAGATTTAATATATGGCAAATAGGAGTAGCAACATGGTCCACTGTTATCCTCAGTAATTTTCCATCCAAGTTGTCAGACTCGGGTGGCTTGTCATTGTTGATAGACAACAATAATTCGTCATCGCTTCCACACTCGCTTTACGGAATTCAAAATTACAATGCTTGTCTTTCATAATTTGTTCAGATATACTTGGATGTGTAGTATCATTGTTTGTTTTTGGCATGTCACGTATACATTTTCTAACCTTGCCCATGAAAAAATTATTTAAGTAATTGGCAATATCAGTGTTGTGATGAATGAGCCATGTGATTCAATGAATTGATGGAGCGGAGTTAGCCTTTTTGCTTAAAATTTAATTTAAGGGGCTACAAAGCTTTATACTGTGATTTATCTTTGTTTCATAGTGTAGATTCTTCTTCTTTTTATTAAGTTTAGTCACATGATTTTTCAATTTGCCTTATTTTTGCCAATCGGTTGTGCAGCCAGTCTTATTTGCCATTCCTTTTGCCTCATCCCTCTTTACCGTACAATTTTTCAATTCCTCATCAATCCACGAGGATTTTTTATTTTTTTTTACAGTAATTTTCTTAATGGGTGCGTGCTTATTAGTGACTGGATTAAGCAATTTCATGAAATGTGTCAAGTGCAGCGTCTGGTTGCTCCTCATTACACACCACAGACCAGCAAATATTCTTTACATCATCAACATAGCAATCACTACAAAAAGTATTCTATGTCCTCATACATTATATTAGGCCCAGCCTTTGGTTTTCCTAGACATAACTACTATATTGTGATCACTACATCCAATGGATCTGGATTCTGCTTTGAAGCTAATTTCTGCAGCATTAGTAAAGATGTGATCAATACATGTTGATGATTTCCTTCCTGTGCTGTTTTTAACTACCCTGGTAAATTGACTTACATTCTCTAGATAAGTCGGTCCATCCATGGTACACTTTTACATTCTCTAGATAAGTTGGTACATCCATGATACAGTTTTACATTCTCTAGATAAGTCGGTCCATCCATGATACAGTTTTACATTCTCTAGATAAGGGATGTTGTTTTGTTATTTGTGTCTGCATTAGAAAGAGGCATCTATTTGGAATTTCCCAACCTATGCCTCTTTGTAAAGACTTGGCCCCTGTGACAGCCTTGTGTGTGTATGTATCTGTTTATGTGTTTGTGTATGTATCTGTGTGTGTGTGTGTGTGTGTGTGTGTGTGTGTGTGTGTGTGTGTGTGTGTGTGTGTGTGTGTGTGTGTGTGTGTGTGTGTATCTGTGTGTGTGTGTGTGTGTTTGTGTATGTATCTGTGTGTGTGTTTGTGTATGTATCCGTGTGTGTGTGTGTTTGTGTATGTATCTGCGTGTGTGTTTGTGTATGTATCTGTGTGTGTGTGTGTGTGTTTGTGTATGTATCTGTGTGTGTGTGTGTGTTTGTGTATGTATCCGAGTGGGTGTGTTTGTGTATGTGTCTGTGTGTGTGTTTGTGTATGTGTCTGTGTGTGTGTTTGTGTATGTATCCGAGTGGGTGTGTTTGTGTATGTATCTCTGTGTGTGTGTTTGTGTATGTATCTCTGTGTGTGTGTGTGTGTGTTTGTGTATGTGTCTGTGTGTGTGTTTGTGTATGTATCTGTGTCTGTGTGTGTGTGTTTGTGTATGTATCTCTGTGTGTGTGTTTGTGTATGTATCTCTGTGTGTGTCTGTGTGTGTGTTTGTGTATGTATCTGTGTCTGTGTGTGTGTGTTTGTGTATGTATCTCTGTGTGTGTGTTTGTGTATGTATCTGTGTGTGTGTATGTATCTGTGTGTGTGTCTGTGTGTGTGTGTGTGTTTGTGTATGTATCTGTGTGTGTGTTTGTGTACGTATCTGTGTGTGTATGTGTGTTTGTGTGAATGCCATTTCTCTCAGCCGCCTCCTCGCCTCTGATCCTCGGTTGGCATGGCGAGGAAGCAGCAGGGGGCTTTCACTTCAATTTGCCATCGTTTGTCACCACTTGCCCCTGTGACACACACACACACACATACACACACACACACATACACACGCACACACACATACACACGCACACACACACACACAGACACACACACTTCTATAGACTGCCGACACTTCATCGAGACACACCGTAGTGCCATCTGCCATCAAAGCACAAAGGGATTTTCTTTTTTTACCCATTCTGTAACATGGAACTGACTGTAGAGTGGACACAGTTCCTAATAAATGTTGATCGTATCTGTTCTACAAAGTCTATATTTATATGCAACAATGGTTTCAGTCCTCTGAATCAGCTCGTGTGTTCATTAATACAGTCTAAAGTGTGTTTTAAACAATAACGTTGAAATGGTGATTTGATCCACCCTTTGGCTCAATATCTAATTGCACATTTGAGAAAACGTACGAGGGCATCTCGCACCTGAACACAATTAGAAAAGACAGAAAATTATAATTATAGAAATTATCTCCAAAATGAAATGTTGGGGTGTTAAATCGATACTTTGGGGACTGGTCTCTGCCCCTTCATAATTAGGGATAATCTAACTGCCGGGGAGAAGACTCCTCCGTCTAATTTCATTACATATTGATTCGGTGTCATCGTTCATTTGCACTTCATTTACTGGCCCTCTATCCGGGGCCCAGACTCCAGACCGAAGCTTTATTGTATTCCCAAAAATCTATTAGCGCATATGATCATTTTAAATGTATTTCATTCTCGTTGTCATGGGAGCGGATCAAGTTCCTCTCATTTTCTTCCACGAAGTACAAAAAGAGAATATCCAGTCGGCTATAAATATGGTTTTGGCCAACCCGTGGTTTTCATTCATTTCGGTGATGGATGATGGGAGAAGGGCTCAGAAGGAGCGATGTTAAACCGAGGGCTGGGCTTTTCCATTATTTTGGGTCCTATGTCCTGGCGAGCAGTTGGCACGCTCGTTCTGTGCCACATGCCTGGTGCTGTGGCGATGCAAGGGCAGGAGTGGGCGAGTGTGTGGGCGCGAGGATCCGATGCCATCTGGACTCTGCCCTGTTCTGCTGCCCTGCCAGTTGACGACAATGCCCTTGGACACAGGGTAGACCCAGAGAAGACACAGGGGTGACCAATAGAGAAATGCCCCTGATGCCCGCTGTATTGGCAACACCACCCCCAAAACCGAAGACGGATAGCACCCATCCTTTGGGAGCTGTCACCCGTGGTTACCTGCTTCTAGAGTGGGCCAGCGAGCGGGAAAAATACTAATTTCCCGAGTAGTTGGGAAACGGGAGAATGTCGTGCGTAGATCAAGACCACTCAATGCTCACACAACAAACACGGGAAACACTCTGGACTGGGAGCAGAAGATGACAACTTGCGCATACCGATTATATGTGTCACCGATTGTTTAAGCAAATGTTGTAGTAACTGCTATTCTCCACAAAGCAAATACGTTTAGGAGCGCCTAGTAATTATCCAACTTCAGACTACAAAGTGTTTTTCAAGCCTCTTTCACATTAAATAACAAAAGTAGACACTTATACTTAAGGATTTTTGGTGATAGGTTGCTTACACTTCAAGTTACAGGCCAGCATCCCGGAGTCGCCTCTTCACTGTTGACGTTGAGACAGGTGTTTTGCGGCTACTATTTAATGAAGCTGCCAGTTGAGGACTTTAAAGGGAAAAGCTTCTTCCAGTTCGTGGTGAGTAATCGTTGTTCTGATGTCCAGAAGTTATTTTCGGTCATAGGAGACGGTAGCAACAACATTATGTACAAAATAAGTTTAAAAAATAAGTTACAAACAAGGCAAAAAATATATAAAAAAATCGCACAATTGGTCAGGAGCATGTAAAACGTCAGGTCTCTGCTTCGTCGCCATCTTAGCAATCTTACAATATACGTATGTGCTAGCTGATGTGTGCGAATGCGTGTGTCTGTACCTGTGCGTGTGTCTCTTCACAGTCTCCGCTATTCCATAAGGTGTATTTTTATCAGATTTTTTTTTATCTGATTCTACTGCTTGCATCAGTTACCTGATGTGGAATAGAGTTCCATTTAGTCATGGCTCTATGTAGTACTGTGCACCTCTCGTAGTCTGTTCTGGAGTTGGGGATTTGTTAAGAGACCTCTTGTGGCATGTCTTGTGGGGTATGCATGGGTGTCTGAGCTGTGTGCTAGTATTTTAACAGCTCGGTGCACTCAGCATTTGAATACTTCTTACAAAAACAAGTAGCAATGAAGTCAATCTCTCCTCCACCCTGAGCCATGAGAGATTGACATGCGTATAATTAATGTTAGCGCTCTGTGTATATTTAAGGGCCAGCCGTACCGTCCCTCTTTGTGGCACCTGACCACACGACTGAACAGTAGTCCAGGTGCAACAAACTAGGGCCTGTAGGACCTGCCTTTGTTGATAGTGTTGTTAAGAAGGTAGAGCAGCGCTATATTATAGACAGACTTCTCCCCATCTTAGCTATTGTTATATCAACATGTTTTGACCATGACAATCCAGGGTTACTCCAAGCCACCTGAACTTGCTCAATTTCCACATTATTCATTACAAGATTTAGTTGAGATTTAGGGTTTAGTGAATGATTAGTCCAAAATACAATTATTTTAGTTTTTTTAATATTTAGGACAAACTTTTTCCTTGCCACACACTCTGAAACTAACCGCAGCTCTTTAAGTGTTACAGTCATTTCAGTCGCTGTAGCAGCTGACGTGTAGTGTTGAGTCTTCCACAGACATAGACAGCGGCATGTAAATAGTAAAGATTGAAAAAAAGTAAGTGGCCTAGACAGCTGCTCTGGGGAATTACTGATCCTACCTGGATTATGTTGGAGAAAGGTATTATCTAACTGAGTTTCAGAGACAGATTATGAATGTCATCTGCAAGTTATTGATTTCATGTTTCTTAGGCTACATATGTTAATGTGGGCACTTTTTTAGTACTTTTCTGCAATGCTTGATTGTTTTTATTGCTTTACTGGGAAGCTTATCACAAGTAGACATGCTCATGTTATTTATGTTTGAGCTGATAGTGCAGGGTGAACTGTACAGTGGACATCCTACTAGGGCACACCGCCTCAGTGCTAAAAGTATAAATCGGATTCATAGGCACATGATTGCTGCATACAATAGCTGTAGGATCAGCAGAGGTATTCAGGGTAGTTAGAGGGTCACAAATGAAGATACTTACATTGTGTCTATCAACGCCCCTGGTGTAATTTACATTTGCTAAAGAATTATGACAACTCTGCGCCACAATGGTAGGGATTAACTGAGCTGGGTTTGGATCCTTGATAAGTCATTGTCTCAAAGCAGCCTTGAAATGTGTGGACAGAGTCCAGGAGTCAAGATGATCTGGATGGTCGTTCTTGTAGAATATTTTATGTTTCTACAAGGTGTAACGGCTTTCTAGCTCTTCCTCCTCCTCGGATGAGGAGAGGAGAGAGGGATCGGAAGACCAATGTGCAGCGAGGTATGATGACATAATGATTTATTAGACACAACGACGAAACACGAAATAACACTTTAGAAATACAAAATAACAAAACGAACTAAACAGACCTAAACTTACGAACTTACATGAAACGAAGAACACACGAACAGGAACAGACAAACCGAAACAGTCCCGTGTGGTAACATGTACTGACACGGAAGACAACCACCCACAACAAACAATGTGAAACAACCTACCTTAATATGACTCTCAATCAGAGGAAACGCCAAACACCTGCCTCTAATTGAGAGCCATACCAGGCAACCCATTAACCCAACATAGAAAACACATAACATAGACTACCCACCCAAACTCACGCCCTGACCAATTAAACACATACCAAACAACAGAAAACAGGCCAGGAACGTGACAGAACCCCCCCCTCAAGGTGCGAACTCCGGGCGCACCCCTACAACTCAAGGGGAGGGTCTGGGTGGGCATCTGTCCGCGGTGGCGGCTCCGGCGGTGGACGAGGACACCACTCCACCACTGTCTTTGTCCCTCTCCTTCGCGTCCTTTGAGTGGCGACCCTCGCCCCCGACCATGGTCCAGGAACCTTCACTAAGGCCCCTCCTACATAGAGGAGACAGCTCAGGACAGAGAGGTAGCTCAGGACAGAGAGGTAGCTCAGGACAGAGAGGTAGCTCAGGACAGAGAGGTAGCTCCGGACAGAGAGGTAGCTCCGGACAGAGAGGTAGCTCCGGACAGAGAGGTAGCTTAGGACAGAGGGACAACTCTGTACTAATGGCAGCTCCGGACTGGGTGGCAGCTCCGGACTGGGTGGCAGCTCCGGACTGAGTGGCAGCTCATGACTGGAGGGCAGCTCATGACTGGAGGGCAGCTCATGACTGGAGGGCAGCTCATGACTGGAGGGCAGCTCATGACTGAAGGGCAGCTCATGACTGTAGGGCAGCTCATGACTGTAGGGCAGCTCATGACTGTAGGGCAGCTCATGATTGTAGTGCAGCTCATGACTGTAGGGCAGCTCATGACTGTAGGGCAGCTCCTGACTGGCTGGCGGCTCTGGCAGCTCCTGACTGGCTGGCGGCTCTGGCAGCTCCTGACTGGCTGGCGGCTCTGGCAGCTCCTGACTGGCTGGCGGCTCTGGCAGCTTCTGACTGGCTGGCGGCTCTGGCAGCTCCTGACTGACGGACGGCTCTGGCAGCTCCTGACTGACGGACGGCTCTAGCGGCTCCTGACTGACGGATGGCTCTAATGGCTCGGGACAGACGGGCGGCTCTAATGGCTCGTGGCAGACGGATGGCTCAGAAGGCGCTGGGCAGACGGATGGCTCAGAAGGCGCTGGACAGACGGATGGCTCAGACGGCGCTGGACAGACGGATGGCTCAGACGGCGCTGGACAGACAGATGGCTCAGACGGCGCTGGGCAGACAGATGGCTCAGACGGCGCTGGGCAGACAGATGGCTCAGACCGTGCTGGGCAGACAGATGGCTCAGACGGTGCTGGGCAGACGAGCAGTGCAGGCGGCGTTGGGCAGACAGCCGACTCTGACCTGCTGAGGCGCACAGTAGGCCTGGTGCGTGGTGCCGGAACTGGTGGTACCGGGCTGAGGGCACGCACCTCAGGGCGAGTGCGGGGAGAAGGAACAGTGCGTACAGGGCTCTGGAGACGCACAGGAGGCTTGATGCGTGGTGCCGAAACTGGAGGCACTGAGCTTGAGACACGCACCACAGGGAGAAGTCGGTGGAGGAGGAACAGGGCTCTGGAGACGCACTGGAAGCCTGGTGCGTTGTGTAGGCACTGATGGTACTGAGCTGGAGCGGGAAGGTGGCGCCGGATATACCGGACCGTGCAGGCGTACTGGCTCCCTTGAGCACTGAGCCTGCCCAACCTTACCTGGTTGCATGCTCCCCGTAGCCCGTCCAGTGCGGGGAGGTGGAATAACCCGCACTGGGCTGTGTTGGCGAACCGGGGACACCATGCGTAAGGCTGGTGCCATGTACACCGGCCCAAGGAGACGTACTGGAGGCCAGATATGTTGAGCCGGCTTCATGGCACTTGGCTCAATGCTCACTCTAGCCCGGCTAGTGCGGGGAGGTGGAATAACCCGCACCGGGCTATGAACACGTACAGGAGACACCATGCGCTCTACTGCGTAACACGGTGTCTGCCCGTACTCTCGCTCTCCACGGTAAGCCCGGGAAGTTGGCGCAGGTCTCCTACCTGACTTCGCCACACTACCCTTAAGCCCCCCCACAAGAAATTTTTGGGTTGTACTTGCGGGCCTCCAGCCTTGCTTCCGTGCTGCCTCCTCATATCGTCGCCTCTCCGCTTTAGATGCCTCCAGCTCCGCCTTGGGACGGCGACACTCCTCTGGCTCTGCCCAGGGTCCCTCTCCGTCCAGAATCTCTTCCCATGTCCAATCCTCCTTGACCCACTGCTGCTGTCGTTGCTGTCCGTTAACCCGCTGCTTGATTTGGGTTTGGTGGGTGATTCTGTAACGATCGTCGTCATATTCCTCCTCCTCGGATGAGGAGGAGCATGGATCAGACCAACACGCAGCGAGGTATGTAGACATAATGAATTTATTAGACACGACGAACACTGACACGAACTATACTTGAATATTTACAAAATAACAAACAAACAACGTAGACTGACCTGAACATGCAAACTACATATAACGAAGCACGCATGAACAGGAAAGAACGAACGAACGAGACGAGACAGTACCGTGTGGTGCAATAAACACAGACACAGCGACAATCACCCACAAACAAACAGTGAGAACAACCTACCTTAATATGACTCTCAATCAGAGGAAACGTCAAACACCTGCCTCTAATTGAGAGCCATACCAGGCAACCCATTAACCCAACATAGAAAACACATAACATAGACTACCCACCCAAACTCACGCCCTGACCAATTAAACACATACCAAACAACAGAAAACAGGTCAGGAACGTGACAGAGGAGGTCCGGCCGTTCTTTCACATCGACCTGGTTTCGCAAACCCCTCGAGGACCAAAGGGTGCTTGGCCCGATGGACCCGAGCCAGCTGTAGTACCCATCATGGATGATGAATGGAATCTCAGACAGTCTCACAGTCTGATGAGGGTGGGATTTCTGAGGTTCTAAACCCGAGGTAGAAGCCACTGGAGTTGTAAGCCCTCAAGGAAGAAGGCACTGGAGCCTCTGGATCCAGGGCACCGAAGCTGTTTCTGGTGTGTGTCCGGTCCGGGCTTAACATCTCTAAGGAGGCCCCCGTTGCCAGAGGTCGCTGTTTTCGACTTCCACGGCGAGTGACATATCTCCAAGGTTGGTAGGATTGAGAACTGAAACATCCACGAAGTCATCTAGGAGTATCCTACTAGCTCCATTCTCCAGGGAAATGGGAGACCCCTTCGGGGAGGGATTCCTGCAGAGTACCGGCCAGTCGGCTGTGGAGAGCGGCGTCCGGCTACTGGGGTAGAAAATAAAGAGAAAGTAGGCAGGTGTGGGTTCCCCAGTAGCTTGTGTAGGTTCACTACTTGTTTGCTAAGAGTAGCCACTTCGCCCCTGTAGTTCTCTGCAAGCAAACAGTTGCAACATTGAATGTCTGTGCGGTCTACATGGTCCCGGAATAAAGCAAAAATAAACACAGCTCCTGCAGCATTGAACACGTTTGTTAGTGTCCTCCATTTGAGGCTCCAGGCTCTCTAGCCTCCATTTATCTCCTCTTGACAGGGAACTCCCAACTTGTCCGAGAGAGAACCGTACGGCTATCAAAAACGGGGGGGATCCCCAATAAATATCAATACTCTAATTACTGAAGGGCTCTATTTCCGGCTGGCGTTAAGGCGTTACTAGTGTCAAATGCACGTTAGTTTGCAATTTGTAAAAAACTGTCGCACTGTCATTTTCCAGCCCTAATTCTAAGTTTAACCTTTCACCTGTTTTATACCAGCTCGCTTGCGCTCAGATGGGCAGTTGTGGAGATATCTCAGGTGTGTCCTTAAAAACATGATCCAAAGTGCTAATTTCAGGCAGTGCTGATAGATATATTTAAGACCAAACCAAAAGCTGGTTTTTAGCGGGTAACGCAGTTGGTTACGGCATGAATTTTGACAGCGGAAAACACAGCCTATTGTGCTTTTGGTGCCTCTAACCGCAGGGCTCTCCAGAGGGTGGCAAACTACCTGTCCTTCAGGACACCTACAGCACCCGATGTCACAGGAAGGCCAAAAAATACCATCAAGGACAACAACCACCCGAGCCACTGTCTGTTCACCCCGCTATCATCCAGAAGGCGAGGTCAGTACAGGTGCATCAAAGCTGGGAGCGAGAGACTGAAGAACAACTTCTATCTCAAGGCCATCAGACTGTTAAACAGCCATCACTAGCACATTAGAGGCTGCCACCCTATATACATAGACTTGGAATCACTGGCCACTTTAATAATGTTTACATATTTTGCATTACTCATCTCATATGTATATACTGTATTTTATTCTATTCTATTGTATCTTAGTCTATGCCGCTCTGACATTGCTTCCCCAAATATGTATATGTTCTTAATTCCATTCCTTACTTTATATTTGTTTGTATTGTTGTGAAATTGTTAGATATTACTTGTTAGATATTACTTGTTAGATATTACTTGATAGATATTACTTGTTAGATATTACTTGATAGATATTACTTGTTAGATATTACTTGTTAGATATTACATGTTAGATATTACTTGTTAGATATTACTTGTTAGATATTACATGTTAGATATTACTTGTTAGATATTACTTGATAGATATTACTTGTTAGATATTACTTGTTAGATATTACATGTTAGATATTACTACACTGTTGGATCTAGAAACACAAGCATTTCGCTACACCCGCAATAACATCTGCTAAACACGTTTTTGTGACCAATAAAATGTGATTTGATTTATACTTGTTAGAAACATCAAAAAAACTAATGTTTTTCCCATGTCGTTTTTATTTTATTAAAAACCAATCATAGCCTCCCCTCCACTCAATTATGTTTTTTTTTGTCTGCCCAATGCAATCGCAGAGTAGTCAAGACTGGCGATAAAGGCTTTCCCTCCTGAGACCGCTTGGAATGAAATCGTAATCACCAAATATTTATTAAAATATAAAGTTTGAGAGGTGTAAAACAGCGAGCTGACGTTCCCTTTTCATCTCTACCTTGTAGACAGGCCCATATTATTTTAACCATGCAGGAGACAGGCCCATATTATTTTAACCATGCAGGAGACAGGCCCATATTATTTTAGCCATGCAGGAGACAGGCCCATATTATTTTAACCATGCAGGAGACAGGCCCACATTATTTTAGCCATGCAGGAGACAGGCCCAAATTATTTTAACCATGCAGGAGACAGGCCCATATTATTTTGGCCATGCAGGAGACAGGCCCATATTATTTTAACCATGCAGGAGACAGGCCCATATTATTTTAACTATGCAGGAGACAGGCCCATATTATTTTAACCATACAGGAGACAGGCCCATATTATTTTAACCATGCAGGAGACAGGCCCACATTATTTTAGCCATGCAGGAGACAGGCCCAAATTATTTTAACCATGCAGGAGACAGGCCCATATTATTTTGGCCATGCAGGAGACAGGCCCATATTATTTTAACCATGCAGGAGACAGGCCCATATTATTTTAACTATGCAGGAGACAGGCCCATATTATTTTAACCATACAGGAGACAGGCCCATATTATTTTAGCCATGCAGGAGACAGGCCCATATTATTTTAACCATGCAGGAGACAGACCCATATTATTTTAACCATGCAGGAGACAGGCCCATATTATTTTAACCATGCAGGAGGCAGGCCCATATTATTTTAACCATACAGGAGACAGGCCCATATTATTTTAACCATGCAGGAGACAGGCCCATATTATTTTAACTATGCAGGAGACAGGCCCATATTATTTTAACCATGCAGGAGACAGGCCCATATTATTTTAACCATGCAGGAGATAGGCCTATATTATTTTAACCATGCAGGAGACAGGTCCATATTTCTTTAACCATGCAGGAGGCAGGCCCATATTATTTTAACCATGCAGGAGACAGGCCCATATTATTTTAGCCATGCAGGAGGCAGGCCCATATTATCTTAACCATGCAGGAGGCAGGCCCATATTATCTTAGCCATGCAGGAGGCAGGCCCATATTATTTTAACCATGCAGGAGGCAGGCCCATATTATTTTAACCATGCAGGAGACAGGCCCATATTATTTTATCCACGCAGGAGACAGGCCCATATTATTTTAGCCATGCAGGAGACAGGCCCACATTATTTTAGCCATGCAGGAGGCAGGCCCATATTATTTTAGCCATGCAGGAGACAGGCCCATATTATTTTAACCATGCAGGAGACAGGCCCATATTATTTTAACCATGCAGGAGACAGGCCCATAATATTTTAACCATGCAGGAGACAGGCCCATATTATTTTAACCATGCAGGAGACAGGCCCATATTATTTTAACCATGCAGGAGACAGGACATATTATTTTAGCCATGCAGGAGACAGGCCCAAATTATTTTAACCATGCAGGAGACAGGCCAATATTATTTTAACTATGCAGGAGACAGGCCCATATTATTTTAACCATGCAGGAGACAGGCCTACATTATTTTAACCATGCAGGAGACAGGCCCATATTATTTTAACCATGCAGGAGACAGGCCTATATTATTTGAACCATGCAGGAGACCGGCCCATATTATTTGAACCATGCAGGAGACAGGCCCATATTATTTTAACCATGCAGGAGACAGGACATATTATTTTAGCCATGCAGGAGACAGGCCCAAATTATTTTAACCATGCAGGAAACAGGCCCATATTATTTTAACTATGCAGGAGACAGGCCCATATTATTTTAACCATGCAGGAGACAGGCCTATATTGTTTTAACCATGCAGGAGACAGGCCCATATTATTTTAACCATGCAGGAGACAGGCCTATATTATTTTAACCATGCAGGAGACAGGCCCATATTATTTGAACCATGCAGGAGACAGGCCCATATTATTTTAACCATGCAGGAGACAGGCGCATATTATTTTAACCATGCAGGAGATAGGCCTATATTATTTTAACCATGCAGGAGACAGGTCCATATTTCTTTAACCATGCAGGAGGCAGGCCCATATTATTTTAGCCATGCAGGAGACAGGCCCATATTATTTTAGCCATGCAGGAGACAGGCCCATATTATTTTAACCACGCAGGAGGCAGGCCCATATTATTTTAGCCATGCAGGAGACAGGCCCATATTATTTTAACCATTTAGGAGGCAGGCCCATATTATTTTAACCATGCAGGAGGCAGGCCCATATTATTTTAGCCATGCAGGAGACAGGCCCACATTATTTTAGCCATGCAGGAGGCAGACCCATATTATCTTAGCCATGCAGGAGGCAGGCCCATATTATTTTAACCATGCAGGAGACAGGTCCATATTATTTTAGCCATGCAGGAGACAGGCCCAAATTATTTTAACCATGCAGGAGACAGGTCCATATTATTTTGGCCATGCAGGAGACAGGTCCATATTATTTTAACCATGCAGGAGACAGGCCCATATTATTTTAACCATGCAGGAGACAGGCCCATATTATTTTAACCATGCAGGAGACAGGCCCATATTATTTTAGCCATGCAGGAGACAGGCTCATATTATTTTAACCATGCAGGAGGCAGGCCCATATTATTTTAGCCATGCAGGAGACAGGCCCATATTATTTTAACCATGCAGGAGACAGGCCTATATTATTTTAACCATACAGGAGACAGGCCCATATTATTTTAACCATACAGGAGACAGGCCCATATTATTTTAACCATGCAGGAGACAGGCCCATATTATTTAACCATGCAGGAGACAGGCCCATATTATTTTAATCATGCAGGAGACAGGCCCATATAATTTTAGCCATGCAGGAGACAGGCCCATACTATTTTAGCCATGCAGGAGACAGGCCCATATTATTTTAGCCATCCAGGTCCCGTTTCTGGATGTGCGTCAACCCCCTCCATGATGTAGGCTACGTGTCCATGTCCATCATGAAACAAGAGATGAGAACCTCATCTTTAGAGGTAAAAAATTGCTTATTTTCCGTTTCATATGTTCAAAACCAAAGCCCTCCCTTAGGCCTACTATAACAAAGGCTGGTTCAACAGCAATGCCTGTCTTTTTTATCCTGGTGATTTTATGATCTCTCTCTCTCTCTCTCTCTCTCTCTCTCTCTCTCTCTCTCTCTCTCTCTCTCTCTCTCTCTCTCTCTCTCTCTCTCTCCATTTCTCTCTCTCTCTCTCTCTCCATTTCTCTCTCTCCATTTTCTCTCTCCCTCTCTTTCTCTCTCCATTTTCTCTCTCTTTCTTCATGTGAGAATCCTCTTTCATCCCACATGTAAGTGAGGGCACACACACACACACACACACACACACACACACACACACACACACACACACACACACACACACACACACACACACACACACACACACACACACACACACACACACACACACACACACACACACACCAGTCTGTCTGTCAGTGGGGCCTCTGACACTACTGACTGGCTACAATCCTTGACTCACAACAGACAGAGTAGGCTAACCAAGAAAGTAGACACCCAGCCCTGCCAAGCTCCATGGCTGGACAGCCCCTCCAGGGTCCTGCAGTGTGAGAACTCCCTGCATGCAATCTATGGATCCAACAGTTTCCCATTAAACCCTCTCTAAGCCTGGAAAACAACACCATGTTCGTCGCCATTTCGGACTTGTTTGTTTCGCTACATGCACGTTAGCTATTTTCAAAAAACGAAGTGTGGTGCTGGCTATGCAGTTCATTCAATGTCAGCAAGACAAAAATAGAACTCTTTCAAAATTATTAGACATCGACTGAATGCTATTTTGAATTTTTGCAAACCCCATTTGCTCAACTTCATGAAGAAAATGTGTAAGAAAACAATTAAGACAGCCCCAAAGATTTTTGATTGATTTCTTTACATTGAATCCAATGTAACATATGCACCAAATATATTGAAGCACTTAAAAAGCGTTGCAGGGTTGACACAATGGTTTTGCTGTTACGTCCGTTGTTGGAATGAGACCAAGGTGCAGCGTGGTAGGTGAACATCTTACTATATTTTAAAATGAACACCAAAAACCAACAAAATACAAAACAAACGTAAATTTATGCAGGCTATACAGCAACTAGCAAAATCAAGATCCCACAAACTAAGGTGGGAAAAAAGGCTGCCTAAGTATGATCCCCAATCAGAGACAACGACAGACTGTGAACCATACCAGGCCAAACAAAGAAATAGGAAAACTAGATTGCCCACCCAAATCACACCCTGACCTAACCAAATAGAGAAATAAAAAGGCTCTCTAAGGTCAGGGCGTGACAGCAGCACATTGAACCCAATTAGATGTTTTTATTTTTTTATTTCACCTTTATTTAACCAGGTAGGCCAATTGAGAACAATTTCTCATTTACAACTGCGACCTGGCCAAGATAAAGCAAAGCAGTGTGACAAAAACAACAACACAAAGTTACACATAAACAATCAACAACAGTCAATAACACAAATGAAAAGAAAAATAGAAAGATCTATGTACAGTGTGTGCAAATGTAGAAGAGTAGGGAGGTAAGGCAATAAATAAGCCATAGAGGTGAAAATAATTACAATTTAGCATTAACACTGGAGTGATATATGTGCAGATGATGATGTGCAAGTAGAGATACTGGGGTGCAAAAGAGCAAGAGGGTAAGTAATGATATGGGGATGAGGTAGTCGGGTGTGCTATTTACAGATGGGCTGTGTACCTGTACACAGTGATCGCTAAGCTGCTCTGACAGCTGATGCTTAAAGTTAGAGAGGGAGAAATAAGATATATGAGATATAAGACTCCAGCTTCATCCTCTCCTCTGCTGGTGCATATTGACTTATGCACCAACAAGCGTGTGCATATCCTTTTGCAAATTCTTCACAATGTGATGCATAGCAATGATACCATATTGGCCAAAAAGATAATAAGATCTGTCTATTGAACGCATCACAGCCATAGTCAGTGGGTTATCCAATGAGTGAACAGCCTGTACCATCTTCTGCCCTACACTGGATGCAACAATGATGTCCATCAACTGCTCAGAACAGTGGGAATCCTCCTAATGTGACCCAGTTCAAAGTATAATGATAGAAATTAAAGGTAGATATCCTGATATGTGTTAGCGAATATCATATTCTTTGTTCTTCCATCGTCGCCTCATTTCACTCGTAGCAAACATCTGCGGAGTCTCAACCGTGGACCACGCCAAGCCGCGGCTTTTGTGGAACGATGGGTAACGAGGCTTCGTGGGTGACTGTTGTTGATGTGTGCAGAGGGTCCCTGGTTCGCGCCCGGGTCGGGGCGCGAGGGGACGGACTAAAGTTAAACTGTTACATTGATGCTGTTGACCCGGATCAGGGAAACCTGGCAAAGATGAAACTGTTCAGCAATCAAGCCCTCTTTCCACCTGCACACATCCGTTTTTAGGCACTGATGCTGCCAGAACAGGAGACTTTCCACCTTCTGTAGAACTTTTCTTTCTCTAGGTGTTTTTCCCCTCAAATATACATAACACACCAACGAGCCCACAATGGGCTGTGACTTGAGCAATGTCTGGAGGTTGGTTGCTTTAAAAGTTCTCCTTCCTTGCTTCAGGTGACTCATGGTCAAATTGGTATTAGGAAAGTATGTTGGAAATTCCATTGCGCTAGACTCATAGCATTCTAGACTAACTGTTTCATACTTTACTCTCTTGTCCTTTCAGATCAGTAATCACTGTAAGGATAATGTACCTTCCGTGTTGTTGGTATAACGGCTTAGGTGTTGGACTACTGGTTGCAAGGTCATGACTCAAGCTACACATCTAATTTGTAACAGTCTTTTGGGTGCTAGTTCCTCATATTGAATGGTTGGTTTTAAAGTGAAGGCAACTTCCTGTGGCTTACTGCTACACATCCTGTAACATTAACAGAAAGTAGAGTAGATACCTTTACCGTGACCCGCCCTCCGCAGGGATAAACGTTTAGTCTTCCCACATACAGAGAGCAAACTCTGGGGACGTAGACGGATAATAAATGAGGCCCCAGGACAAAAAAAAGCTAGGATTTATGAACTGCCGAAACATCCCCGCCATATTGTTTCACAACAAAATCCCACCGCACTGGAGGAGGAGGAATGAAAAACAGCAGGATGCCCTAGAAGGTGAGAGATGGAGAGAAAGCAAGAAGGAGGGAGGGATGGGCTGCCAGGAGAAGAAAGGAGACTCCCCTCGGTCCAGTCCTGGAGAAAAGGAGAGCGAGAGGAAACCGCTTTACTTGAATTTCTCAAGCACCGTTTCCAGTCGTTGGAATGTACTTATTATTACCGATGTCAAAGCACTTTCATGGGCCGTTTATGAGCCAGACATATAGTCAGTGCCCTCCCGAATGGGTTATTTGAGCTTGGCCAATTTACCTCAGATTTATTGTACAGGAAAAAGGTAACTTACACATAATATAGATTGGAATGTCCTTTACATCCAATACGTCCAATCCAGTCTAATTTTTTGGCTTTGAATGTATTTTTTATTGAGTCTGGTGTCTGGGCTGCCAACAGAGTCTACATCATGGTCCCTGGTCTTTGCCTCTGGACCTGACTGCTAAATATTTAATCTCATGTAAAATTGGCCAGCAGGGGACCTGCAAATCTGGTGCAGTACAAACAAATACTTCCAGGGCTTTTCATTATCTTCTTATTGGCCTATCTGCAGTCAAGAAAGTCCAGACTCGCCTAAGAGCCTTGCCTCATTGGACCATATCCATCTTCTATCTAACTAACCTAGGTATCAGTCTCTTTAGCTAATCCACTCCCTCTACATGTGTCAAAGAGACTGGCCTTTCTGCCTTCTTTACATATGAACATTAAATCATTAAACTCGAGGAGAACAGAGGATTTGATCCTGATTCGATCACCCTCACAGCTATCCTCCAATCACAATGATTATGCAAATATTGGATCACTTTTTTTTCTCCACAGAACACGTTATTATTTTTGTTTGTCCAGACGAAACCAGTCTGTCAAGAATTACTAACGCACATCTAAATGCTCAAACGAAATACTTTGCACATTGCAATTCCAACTATAAAAGTATGGAATGCCATTTGGGTCTTTGCGTCTCAAAAAAAATACACATCAATTACACTATTTGACGCATCAAATAAGCTTGTTGACCAATCAGGACCTGAATATGACTTCACGTCACATAATAATTTAACACGTTCATAATTGTTTACGTAGTTATTACACATTGATTACACTATAACTTGTATTTTATATGTCGCAGCAATTAACCGAGCGGCGCAGAGGTCTAAGGCACTGCATCTCAGTGCTAGATGCGTTACTACAGACACCCTGGTTCGAATCCAGGTTGTATCACAACCGGGCCGTGTTTGGAAGTCCCATAGGGTGGCGTACAATTGTCCCGGGTTTGGCCGGTGTAGGCCGTCATTATAAATAACAATTTGGTTTTAACTGACTTGCCTAGTTATATAAAGGTTAAATAAATACTATGATGCTGGAAAAGTTTTGTCTCGTGCACCTGCCGTTGTCACACTACCCTAAGCTCTGGGACAGTGCTAGTCAGAAAAAAAAGCGAGCTAGCTGATGGATGCAAACAATGTTTTCCCTAAAAATACCAGCGACATAATCTGTTTCAGTAGCTATGTGTCATAATCTAAAATATCTTTCATTTATTAGACAGTTTTCATATTTGGTTGTCGAAGGTCAGAACTACCTATGTGAAGCTAGACACAATAAGGATTAGCCACAGTAGTAGAATTTGAAGTTCACCTTCAAATTAAAGGTCCCTCATTGATAGTAATGCAATTGACTACACCTAGTGGAATCATGCCATATTTGACCAAGATAATCCTAAACACAATTGGAATGTTGTTATATACATTCAACAAAAGACAATAATTTGTTAATTTGACAAAAATCTGTTGAAATTACACTTTGGATGTATACAAATATTAGCGTAGTAGCGCTTATAGCGGGACTCTGAAACCATTGTGAAATTGAACCTTATTAAGTTTACGAGGCTGTACAGTGACATAAGCATGCCCTCATTGCAATTCTGAAGTATAGTACTTCTTCAGTTTGATTTCAACAGATTTTTTTGCGGGGTCAAATGAACAAATTATTTTCATTTTGTTGAAATTGTACATTTCAACCTTGTTTAGCATGATCTAGTACAAATAGGTGTACCACTTTCAAATAATGACTTTTGAACAGCAATTTTCACTCTTGTGGCTAATCCTTATTGTGGCTAGCTTCACATAGGTGTCGGACCTGGGCCACATTAGCTAGATTAAGCTAGTTAGCTGCTTATAAGGTTAGCTTGGGGCAAGTTAGCTAGTTCTTTTTGTAAACTGAAGTTTGATTTCAATTGGTGAACAACGTGGCTCCCTTGCTAATACTTAGTCACATGGATTACTAAATCGTTGGTACTAATGCTGTGTCTGTCAGCGTAGTGTCCAGAGCATGGAGGCGCTACCAGGAGACAGGCCAGTACATCAGGAGACGTGGAGGAGGCCGTAGGAGGGCAACAACCCAGCAGCAGGACCGCTACCTCCGCCTTTGTGCAAGGAGGAGCAGGTGGAGCACTGCCAGAGCCCTGCAAAATGACCTCCAGCAGGCCACAAATGTGCATGTGTCTGCTCAAACGGTCAGAAACAGACTCCATGAGGGTGGTATGACGGCCCAACGTCCACAGGTGGGGGTTGTGCTTACAGCCCAATACCGTGCAGGACGTTTGGCATTTGCCAGAGAACACCAATATTGGCAAATTCGCCACTGGCGCCCTGTGCTCTTCACAGATGAAAGCAGGTTCACACTGAGCACGTGACAGACGTGACAGAGTCTGGAGACGCCGTGGAGAACGTTCTGCTGCCTGCAACATCCTCCAGCATGACCGATTTGGCGGTGGGTCAGTCATGGTGTGGGGTGGCATTTCTTTGGGGGCCGCACAGCCCTCCATGTGCTCGCCAGAGGTAGCCTGACTGCCATTAGGTACCGAGATGAGATCCTCAGACCCCTTGTGAGACCATATTCTGGTGCGGTTGGCCCTGGGTTCCTCCTAATGCAGGACAATGCTAGACCTCATGTGGCTGGAGTGTCAGCAGTTCCTGCAAAAGGAAGGCATTGATGCTATGGACTGGCCCGCCCGTTCCCCAGACCTGAATCCAATTGAGCACATCTGGGACATCATGTCTCGCTCCATCCACCAACGCCACGTTGCACCACAGACTGTCCAGGAGTTGGCGGATGCTTTAGTCCAGGTCTGGGAGGAGATCCCTCAGGAGACCATCCGCCACCTCATCAGGAGCATGCCCAGGCGTTGTAGGGAGGTCATACAGGCACGTGGAGGCCACACACACTACTGAGCCTCATTTTGACTTGTTTTAAGGACATTACATCAAAGTTGGATCAGCCTGTAGTGTGTTTTTCCACTTTAATTTTGAGTGTGACTCCAAATCCAGACCTCCATGGGTTGATAAATTTGATTTCCATTGATAATTTTTGTGTGATTTTGTTGTCAGCACATTCAACTATGTAAAGAAAAAAGTATTTAATAAGAATATTTCATTCATTCAGATCTAGGATGTGTTATTTTAGTGTTCCCTTTATTTTTTTGAGCAGTGTACATCCACACATAAAAGAGTCTACATCACATGTATAAGACCCATATTATCAGTAGTTGTCCCTTCTGCTCCTTGACTGAATTCATTCTAAATATATAGTCCGCTGTTGCTATGTTCATTGTTGAGTCCCTTCTCCTTCCCTCGCATGTTTGGGGCGACATCAGTGCACACAGATGACAGATTTGACCAGTCAATATTATTATCAGCAAGAAATCTACCAAGGGCTTTCAGAATATCCTCTCCTCTTGTTGACCCCTGAAGGGAGAGTAAACATAACAGTTCCTCTCTGAATGACTTGTTTTGAGGGAAGTTGACCCAAACACATAATTGGGCAATGTCACTTATGTCAGTGCTTTCGTCAAGCTTAATACTGAAATACAGTGATATGTCAGTAATCAGTTGCTTACCGATGTCCTCACCAATGTCTTCTATGTGTCTTGTTATGGTCAAGTTTGAGAGTTGCAATCCCTTAATTTGCTTTACAATAGCTTCCTTGTTTATGAAATCAGCACCCAATATTTCAGCCCAAAAACAATATTTGACAATCTCCACGTCTATGAAGGCCTTCTTGTTTCTCGCGAGCATCCAAGCAATCTCATATGTTGCCTCTGCTGGTTGCTCTGCAACAGTGCTAGATCTGTCCATCATTTGTTGTCCTTTGAGCTGTTCTTTGAGTTGCACTATTTTGTTGTTTCTGAGGTTGATTTGTGGCGAATATGTTTTGTCAAAGTGGGCATGGTGTGACTGGAAATGTTGCTCAAAATTTGCTAATTTAAAATAATTGACTGCCTTCTGGTAAATAAGACTAAGCGAGCTAGTCCCTTTATGCAGTACAAAAAAACAAAAAGTTACATTTCTCTTGGAACTTTCTGTGTTTTTCTTGAATCCACCGTATCCTTCTCTTAGCCACTGAAGCCACGTTAGCCACGTTATCTACGTTAGCAACATTAGCTAGTTGCATTTCCCAGCTGCCATCTTCCTGATTTTCCTGGTCCTCTGGTGGTTGTTCGTTCATAGCTGTCACGTTGTTCTGTCAGCTCTTCCCCCACATTTTTTACCTTTCTTTTTTACAAAATATCGATCCATGTCTACCAGACTGCAAAATTAGATATTAGCAAACTGATATTTGTCGGTCGCATTAGATGAGTAGTTGCATTCTATTTTGGCAAATATTCTATTTCGGACTTTCTGCTCAACAGCTGCGCTATACTGCCATCTATCTGTCGTCCAGGGAACAATCGATATATTCAATGAAGTGATTCAGGCCTGCATTAAACACATTGAATTTAAATTGTATCATTGTTATGTATTATGAATGGAAAATAGGAAAATCTCCGCGAGCCGTAAATTAAGGCCAGTACCACTGCTGTACTGTAAACACATCATTACCAGTGTGTATGTTTGTTTACAGACTTTTTTTCTACAGCTTGGACAGGCTATGACTGGCTTGCAAATTCAGTATTTTTTATTTTTTTTGCACAACATTCTATACTGAACCAAAATATAAACGCAACATGTAAAGTGTTGGTGCCATGTTTCATGAGCTTAAATTGAAGTTCCCACAACAACAACAACAAAAATATATATAAATAAATACCCACAATGCACAAAAATCTTATTTTTTTCAAATGTGCACAAATTTGTTTCCATCCCTCTTAGTGAGCATTTCTCCTTTGTCAAAATAATCCATCCACCTGACAGTTGTGGCATATCAAGAAGCTGATAAAACAGCATTATTATTACACAGGTGCACCTTGTGCCAGGATAATAAAAGGCCACCCTAAAATGTGCAATTTTATCACACAACACAATGCCACAGATGTCTGATGTTTTGACTGTCCAGATACCTGTTGGACAGATATGCCAGCAGCTGGCTACTGGGGTCAGGGTGTTTCACTGACGTGTCCAGTCTAACAATCCCAAAGTTAATAGGCTGCCCAAAGGGGTTGAAAGCAACACCTTCTGGTTGTTGAACAACAGTTGTGTCTAGTAAGACAACATTGAGTGTAGAAGGTAAACCTGTGTACTAATATCATCAAAATTCTATATTGTTCTATCTGAAGATCTAAGGATTTATATCAAAGAAGATTAACAAGATGAACTACTTACTTCAAAATCCCTTTTCAATGAGTGGTTAAAGGCACTGCGTGCGCTAAACCTTGACATGAGACTGGGACTGACAAGACTCACGACTTTCCGCTCATTAGAAACCCGCTCAATAGAAATCCTGATTGGATCTTGATTGGATAAACAGCAGAAACATCATCAGGGTTGGGGAATAACTGATTTAATATAATTAGTTACATGTAATCTGGTTACAAAAAAAAAACTTATCAGTTATGCTTCACAGAGTTCAAGTAACAGGCATCTTAAAATCAACTGTTCAGAGGAGACTGTGAGAATCAGGCCTTCAGGGTTGAATTGCTGCATAGAAACCACTACAAAAGGACACCAATAAGAAGAAGAGACTTGCTTGGGCCAGGAAACACAAGCAATGGACATTAGACTGGTGGAAATCTGTCCTTTGGTCTGATGAGTCCAAATTTGCCATGTCTTTGTGAGACGGAGAGTAGGTGAACGGATGATCTCGGGGATGTGTGGTTCCCACCGTGAAGCATGGAAGAGGAATGATGTGTGATGTGTGGGAGTGCTTTGCTGGTGACACTATCAGTGATTTATTTAGAATTCAAGGCACACTTAAGGAACAGCGTTCTGCAGCAATACGCCACCCATCTGGTTTGGGCTTAGTGGGACTATCACTTGTTTTTCAACAGGACAATGACCCACAACACACCTCCTGGCTGTGTAAGGGCTATTTGACCAAGAAGGAGAGTGATGGTGCTGTATTAGTTGACCTGGCCTCCACAATCACCCGACCTCAACCCAATTGAGATGGTTTGGAATGAGTTGAACGGCGTAGTGACGGAAAAGCAGCCAACAAGTGCTCCGCATATGTGGGAACTCCTTCAAGACTGTTGGAAAAACATTCCAGATGAAGCTGGTGGAGAGAATGCCAAGAGTCTGCAAAGCTGTCATCAAGGCAAATGGTGGCTACTTTGAAGAAAATCATATATACCGTAGGCCTATTTGAAGTCCGTAAAGCAGTGCGACACAAACAACAACACAGAGTTACACATGGAATAAACAAACGTACAGTCAATAACACAATAGAAAAAATCTGTATACAGTGTGTACAAATGAGGTAAGATTAGGGAGGTAAGGCTATAAATAGGCCGTAGTGGCGAAGTAAATACAATATAGCAAAACACTGGAGTGATATATGTGCAGAAGATGACTGTGCAAGTAGAGATACTGGGGTGTAAAGGAGAAAAAAATAACAATATGGGAATGAGGTAGTTGGATGGGCGATTTACAGATGGGCTATGTACAGGTGCAATGATCTGTGAGCTGCTCAGACAGCTGATGCTTAAAGTTAGCAAGGGAGATATGAGTCTCCAGCTTCAGTGATTTTTGCAGTTCGTTCCAGTCATTGGCAGCAGAGAACTGGAAGGAAAGGCGGCCAAAGGAGGAATTGGCTTTGGGGATGACCAGTGAAATATACCTGCTGGAGCATGTGCTACGGGCGGGTGCTGCTATGATGACCAGTGAGCTGAGATAAGGCGGGGCTTTACCTAGCAAAGACTTATAGATAACCTGGAGCCAGTGGGTTTGGCGACGAATATGAGGCGAGGGCCAGCCAACGAGAGCATACAGGTCGCAGTGGTGGGTAGTATATGGGGCTTTGGTGACAAAATGGATGGCACTGTGATAGACTGTATCCAATTTGCTGACTAGAGTGTTGGAGGCTATTTTGTAAATGACATCGTTGAAGTCAAGGATTGGTAGGATAGTCAGTTTTACGAGGGTATGTTTGGCAGCATGAGTGAAGGATGCTTTGTTGCAAAATACATTTTGGATTGGAGATGCTTATTGTGAGTCTGGAAGGAGAGTTTACAGTCTAACCAGACACCTAGGTATTTGTAGTTGTCCACATATTCTAAGTCAGAACCGTCCAGAGTAGTGATGCTGGATGGGCAGGCAGGTGCAGGCAGCAATCGGTTGAAGAGCATGCATTTAGTTTTACTTGCATTTAAGAGCAGTTGGAGGCCATGGAAGGTGAGTTGTGTGGCTTTGAAGCTCGTCTGGAGATTAGTTAACACAGTTTCCAAAGAAGGTCCAGAAGTATACCGAATGGTGTCGTCTGCGTAGAGGTGGATCAGAGAATCACCAGCAGCAAGAGCGACATCATTGATGTATACAGAGAAAAGAGTCGGCCCGAGAATTGAACCCTCTGGCACCCCATAGAGACTGCCAGAGGTCCGGACAACAGGCCCTCCGATTTGACACACTGATTTCTGTCTGAGAAGTAGTTGGTGAACCAGGCGAGGCAGTCATTTGAGATACCAAGGCTGTTGAGTCTGCTGATAAGAATGTGGTGATTGACAGAGTCGAAAGCCTTGGCCAGGTCGATGAATACGGCTGCACAGTATTTTATCGATGGCGGTTATGATATCGTTTAGGACCTTGAGTGTGGCTGAGGTGCACCCATGACCAGCTCGGAAACCAGATTGCATAGCGGAGAAGGTACGGTGGGATTCGAAATGGTCGGTGATCTGTTTATTAACTTCTAGTTCCTCCCAAACCCGGATCCGGGAGCACCCTCATCAGTAAAAAAGCTGACTAGCATAGCCTAGCATAGCGTCACAAGTAAATACTAGCATCTAAATATCATTAAATCACAAGTCCAAGACACCAGATGAAAGATACACATCTTGTGAATCCAGCCATCATTTCTGATTTTTAAAATGTTTTACAGGGAAGACACAATATGTAAATCTATTAGCTAACCACGTTAGCAAAAGACACCACTTTTTTTACTCCACCATTTTTTTACTGCATCAGTAGCTATCACAAATTCGACCAAATAAAGATATAAATAGCCACTAACCAAGAAACAACTTCATCAGATGACAGTCTGATAACATATTTATTGTATAGCATATGTTTTGTTAGAAAAATTTGGATATTTCAGGTATAAATCATAGTTTACCATTGCAGCCACCATCACAACTCTCACCAAAGCAACTAGAATAACTACAGAGACCATTGTGTATTACCTAATTACTCATCATAAAACATTTCTTAAAAATACACAGCGTACAGCAAATGAAAGACACAGATCTTGTGAATCCAGCCAATATTTCAGATTTTCTAAGTGTTTTACAGCGAAAACACAATATAGCATTATATTAGCTTACCACAATAGCCAGAAACACAACACCATTTACCAGCAGCAAAGGTTAGCGATCGTAACAAACAGGCAAAAGATATATAATTTTTGACTAACCTTGATATTCTTCATCAGATGACAGTCCTGTAACATCATATTACACAATGCATATAGGGTTTGTTCGAAAATGTGCATATTTAGCGGCACAAATCGTGGTTATACAATGTGATTAGTGGCCAAAACTTCAAGCAATCTGTCCGGCGCCATCTTGGAGAGGCACCTATTCTAATCGATAAGTAATCATAAACTTGACAAAAAAAATACAGGTTGGACAGCAAATGAAAGATACATTAGTTCTTAATGCAACCGCTGTGTTAGATTTTTAAAATGAACGTTAATGCGCAATACAGCGTGCGCTAAAGCGAGACCGCACCGAAATTCATGGCGGAATTATTATTTGACATTTGTCAACATAAATACGAATTAACAGCATAAAGACTGCTTACTATTTGCTGAGCTTCCATCAGAATCTTGGGCAAGGTGTCCTTTCTCCAGAACAACCGTCTTTTGGTTGAAAGATGTCCTCTTCTCCTGTAGAAATAGCAGCTAACGATAGCCATCCACTGGAGAGGTGTCCAACTCGTGATAGCGCGTCACAAAGAAATCCCAGAAAATCGCAATAAACTGATATAAACTGCTATAACTGGTTTAAATTAACTACCTTATGAAGTTTTTAAGACAAAAATCAAATTAAATCAGAGCCGGAGATATAGAACTGCTAAAACGAAAGCTTTTCAGGACGCCATTGTGATGTCCCTCTTGCGCCAGGCGCCCTGTTGAAAAGAACGGTACTTCCGTTCCATGAGCTTTTATAGTGCCCCAGATGGTGCAATCCACTCCATTCAAATTCTCACCGCTTACTGACATCTAGAGGAAGGCGTATGCAGTGCATGTAGCCCCATAGCTTACATGGGGACTTATAAACTGACCCTAGAACAGGGACCTCGATTTCAGAAATCTCACTTCCTGACAGGAAATGTGCTGCAGAATGAGTTCTGTTTCACTCAGAGAAATAATTCAAACGGTTTTAGAAACTAGAGAGTGTTTTCTATCCAATAGTAATAATAATATGCATATTGTACGAGCAAGAATTGAGTAAGAGGCAGTTTAATTTGGGAACGAATTTTTACAAAGTCGAAATGGCGCCCCCCTATTGACAAAAGGTTAACTTGGCTTTCGAAGACCTTAGAAAGGCAGAATAGGATAGATATAGGTCTGTAGCAGTTTGGGTCTAGAGTGTCACCCCCTTTGAAGAGGGCTTTCTAATCTAAGAGCTTTCTAATCTTTGGGGATCTCAGACGATATGAAAGAGAGGTTGAACAGGCTAGTAAAGGGGTTTGCAACAATTGCAACGGATAATTTTAGAAAGAGAGATTCCAGATTGTCTAGCCCAAATGATTTGTAAGGGTCCAGATTATGCAACTCTTTCAGAACATCAGCTATCTGGATTTTTGTGAAGGAGAAATGGGGGAGGCTTGGAGATGTTGCTGTGGGAGGCTGTTGACCAGGATAGGGATAGCCAGGTGGAAAGCATGTGTGCGCATAGGAAAGCATAGGTGAGTGAAGGAGCATGCACACGCTGGAATTAGAATGTACACGCTGGAATTAGAATGTACACACTGGAATTGGAATGTACACGCTGGAATTAGAATGTACACGCTGGAATTAGAATGTACATGCTGGAATTAGAATGTACATGCTGGAATTAGAATGCACACGCTGGAATTAGAATGTACACGCTGGAATTAGAATGTACACGCTGGAATTAGAATGTACACGCTGGAATTAGAATGTACACGCTGGAATTAGAATGTACACGCTGGAATTAGAATGCACACGCTGGAATTAGAATGTACACGCTGGAATTAGAATGTACACACTGGAATTGGAATGTACACGCTGGAATTAGAATGTACACGCTAGAATTAGAATGTACACGCTGGAATTAGAATGCACACGCTGGAATTAGAATGTACACGCTGGAATTAGAATGTACACGCTGGAATTGGAATGTACACGCTGGAATTAGAATGTACACGCTGGAATTAGAATGTACACGCTGGAATTAGAATGTACATGCTGGAATTAGAATGCACACGCTGGAATTAGAATGTACACGCTGGAATTAGAATGTACACGCTGGAATTAGAATGTACACGCTGGAATTAGAATGTACACGCTGGAATTAGAATGCACACGCTGGAATTAGAATGCACACGCTGGAATTAGAATGTACACGCTGGAATTAGAATGTACACGCTGGAATTAGAATGTACACGCTGGAATTAGAATGTACACGCTGGAATTAGAATGTACACGCTGGACTGGAATTAGAATGTACACGCTGGAATTAGAATGTACACGCTGGAATTAGAATGTACACGCTGGAATTAGAATGTACACGCTGGAATTAGAATGTACACGCTGGAATTAGAATGTACACGCTGGAATTAGAATGTACACGCTGGAATTAGAATGTACACACTGGAATTAGAATGTACACGCTGGAATTAGAATGTACACACTGGAATTAGAATGTACACACTGGAATTAGAATGTACACACTGGAATTAGAATGTACACGCTGGAATTAGAATGCACGGTAGTGAATGAGAGAAAACAGATGTGCCACAAGCATCAACGCTGTCAATGACATCATGCGCTTCAATTTAGAAAGCAAGTCTACAGTTGAAGTCGGAAGTTTACATACACCTTAGGCAATTACTTTTAAACTCAGTTTTTCACATTCCTGACATTTAATCCTGGTAAAAATGCCCTGTTTTAGGTCAGTTGGGATCACCACTTTATTTTAAGAATGTGAAATGTCAGAATAATAGTAGAGAGATTATTTATTTCTTTAATCACATTCCCAGTTGGTCAGAAGATTACATACACTCAGTTAGTATTTGGTAGCATTGCCTTTAAATTGTTTAACTTGGATCAAACGTTTCAGGTAGCCTTCCACAAGCTTCCCACAACAAGTTGGGTGAATTTTGGCCCATTCCTCCTGACAGAGCTGGTGTAACTGTGTCAGGTTTGTAGGCCTCCTTGCTCGCACATGCTTTTTCAGTTCTGCCCACACATTTTCTATAGGATTGAGGTCAGGGCTTTGTGATGGCCACTCCAATACATTGACTTTGTTGTCCTTAAGCCATTTTGCCACAACTTTGGAAGTATGCTTGGGGTCGATGTCCATTTGGAAGACCAATTTGCGACCAAGCTTTAACTTGCTGACTGATGTCTTGAGATGTTGCTTCAATATATCCACATCATTTTCCTACCTCATGATGTCATCTATTTTGTGAAGTGCACCAGTCCCTCCTGCAGCAAAGCAACCCCACAACATGATGCTGCCACCCCCGTGCTTCACGGTTGGGATGGTGTTCTTCCGCTTGCAAGCCTCCCCCTTTTTTCTCCAAACATAATGATGGTCATTATGTCCAAACAGTTCTATTTTTGTTTTATCAGACCAGAGGACATTTCTCCAAAAAGTACGTTCTTTGTCCCCATGTGCAAACCGTAGTCTGGCTTTTTTATGGCGCTTTTGGAGCAGTGGCTTCTTCCTTGCTGAGGGGCCTTTCAGGTTATGACGGTATAGGACTCATTTTACTGTGGATATAGATTATTTTGTACCTGTGTCCTAGAGCATCTTCACTAGGTCTTTTACTGTTGTTCTGGGATGTATTTGCACTTTTCGCACCAAAGTATGTTTATCTCTCAGAGACAGAACGCGTCTCCTTCCTAAGTGGTACTACGGCTGTGTGGTCCCATGGTGTTTATACTTGCATACTATTGTTTGTATAGATGAACGTGGTACCTTCAGGCGTTTGGAAATTGCTCCCAAGGATGAACCAGACTTGTGGAGGTCTACAAAAAAAATGTTGAGGTCTTGGCTGATTTCTTTAGATTTTCCCATGATGTCAAGCAAAGAGGCACTGAGTTTGAAGGTAGGCCTTGAAATACATCCACAGGTACACCTCCAATTGACTCAAATTATGTCAATTAGCCTATCAGAAGCTTCTAAAGCCATAACACAATTTTCTGGAATTTTCCAAGCTGTTTAAAAGCACAGTCAGCTTATTGTATGTAAACTTCTGACCCACTGGAATTGTGATACAGTGAATCATAATTGAAATAATCTGTCTGTAAACAATTTTGGGAAAAATTACTTGTGTTATGCGTAAAGCAGATGTCCTAACCGACTTGCCAAAACTATAGTTTGTTAACAAGACATTTGTGGAGTGGTTGACAACTAAGACAACTTTAATGACTCCAACCTAAGTGTATGTAAACCTCCACCTTCAATTGTATTTTTCTCACGTCTGGGCGAAGCAAAGCTGGTGAGGTGAGCAGATACATTTCCAGAAAATACACTGTTTGTGCATTGTTACAGTATGTCTAGAATTGTGACATGTATAATTAAAAAAGTGTATTTTTAGTGTTGATAAGTTTAGCTGGCAGTGCCTTTAATAGTTTATTTTGAAAACAATAACTTTATGCCTACCTTTTTTCATTTCTAGCGCAACATATAGCCTTGGTACTGCTGGGAAACTCCAGGAACTCCGTTCAAGAGAGAATACTGTTGAGTAGCGGGAACTACACTTGCTAAATTCTTTATAAACTGCTAGCATGTATTGGCTAGAACACCAACTACGTTGTAATTGTTCTATCTGTGTCAACTCTGCTCACTTCCTCAGGCAACAGAACAGAAGGCAGGTACGGTGGCTCCCGAGGAAAAGGCCTTACATATCAATCATAGCGAATACAACTGTCTGTTATGGAATTTCATTACAATTCATTCGGAATTTGCTAAGTAGTGTATGTGAATTGACGCTCTCTACTCTTGCATGCAAACCTGTTGACTGTTGTGCGGTTTTGGCTTTAGGCTTACATTTAAAAAATAACGAAGAAAAAAACGTCAATGTAGCCATAAGCTGCACAAGATTGATACATTTCTGGATTTTTGTTAGGCCTACTGTATTCTCTTTATTCAATGCCCCCTCCCGCCACTCACCAGTCCTTTCATCCACACAATATTTCATGACCCTAAACCCGCGCCGTAAATATAACCTCGGGGACTGTGGGGTTTATGAGTCAACCATTAGCACGTCGCTAATGTGAACCACAACTACATTATACCTTGTGACAAAGGGATGTGAACCACAACTAAATTATACCTTGTGACAAAGGGATGTGAACCACAACTTCATTGTACCTTGTGACAAAGGGATGTGAACCACAACTTCATTATAACTTGTGTCAAAGGGATGTGAATGATAGGGAGAAAAGCCAAAGGGAAATTAATTTCCTTTGGTGTGTGGTATAGCCTGTACGTGAGTAGAGAACAGGACAGCTCAGCATAAGCCCAGTAATGCCCATTAAATTCCTTCTTGCCCCTCCATTTTTTACATTTACATTTTAGTCATTTAGCAGATGCTCTTATCCAGAGCGACTTACAGTAGAGTGCATACATTTTATTACATTTTTACATACTGAGACAAGGATATCCCTACCGGCCAAACCCTCCCTAACCCGGACGACGCTATGCCAATTGTGCGTCGCCCCACGGACCTCCCGGTTGCGGCCGGCTGCGACAGAGCCTGGGCGCGAACCCAGAGACTCTGGTGGCGCAGCTAGCACTGCGATGCAGTGCCCTAGACCACTGCGCCACCCGGGATGTCCATGTCCTCCGCTGGCCAGATGGATAGAAAGTGCCAATCTGCTGCATTGCGGATGAGAGGGAACAGAGGTTTACCCCGGTATGGTTATCCTAGTGACAGACTGGGTTTCTACAAAGTATCATCCAGGATCGGAAACAGTGGTTATTACTATGATGGATCGTCCAGGATCAGGATCACTGATTATTACTATGAACGATCATTCAGGGTCGGAAAAACGAGTTATTACTAAGAAGGTTAATTCAGGATCACTGGTTATTACTATGAAGGATCATTCAGGATCAGGATCACTGGTTATTACTATGAAGGATCATCCAAGATCAGGATCACCGATTATTACTACGAAGGATCATTCAGGATCAGGACCACTGATTATTACTACGAAGGATCATTCAGGATCACTGATTATTACTACGAAGGATCATTCAGGATCAGGATCACTGATTATTACCATGAAAGATCATCCAAGATCAGGATCACTGATTATTACTATGAAAGATCATCCAAGATCAGGATCACTGATTATTACCATGAAAGATCATCCAAGATCAGGATCACTGATTATTACTATGAAAGATCATCCAAGATCAGGATCACTGATTATTTTTATCCCATAGTAGCATAGTGAATACATGGTTTCCACAGTACACAAATGCTACTGGAATATTACTGTAATATCTTCTCAGATTGTTGCTTTTGATGACCTTCTATATTTTTGGATGTTACACTCATTTGGGAAAGTGCTTTTTATGTCACGTTCCTGACCTGTTTTCTGTTAGTTTTGTATGTGTTAGTTGGTCAGGACGTGAGTTTGGGTGGGCAGTCTATGTTTTGTGTTTCTATGTTGGTTTAATGGGTACCTGATATGGTTCTCAATTAGAGGCAGGTGGTTTTCATCTCCTCTGATTGAGAATCATATTAAGGTAGGTGGTGTCACATTGTTTGTTTGTGGGTGGTTGTCTTCCGTGTCTGTGTATGTTGCGCCACACGGGACTGTTTCGGTATGTTTGTTCGTTCGGTTTTTGTGTAGTCTATTTTCCTGTTCGTGCGTTCTTCGTGTCATGTAAGTTCGTTTGTTCAGGTCTGTTGACTGCGTTTGTTATTTTGTAAATTCTCAAGTGTTTCGTGTTTGTCTATCATTTAAATAAATTCATTATGACTGCATACCTCGATGCGTATTGGTCCGACCCATGCTTCTCCTCTTCAGACGAAGAGGAGGAGAGCAGCCGTTACATTTTATCAATTCAGACCTGATTCACTTTTCCAAGTGCAAGGAAACGTGACAGGCCTCGACACACTACCCTGGTGTACCTCAACGTGAAGGAGAGAGGCTGTGGGGACTCTACAGGAGTCTCCTCCTGTATGCTACATTATGGCCCAGCAGCAGTCAATACCACAGTACAGCTCTGACCTTTCAACTGTGGTCTAATTACATTCATGTCCCGGGGTAGGCTGACAGCAAAATAAGCCCTCTTCTTTTATGAACTCACCACTGGGGCATTGTCATAGCCGCCTGTCACCTGGGATCTTGGCTGGCCTTGTTGATCCCCTCCCACCGTTTCCCCAGTAGGAGAATGGACCAGGCCCAGTTTCCAGTTGAGCAATGCCATGGTTCCCTCTATTCAGGCATCTGGGGTCCATTCAGACGTCAGCCATTTTGGCTCTAATCGAGGCCCCCTTCCGCGGCTGTGCTCTTGAGGGGGAAAGACAGCGACTGGAGCTGGTGTTTAGCAGCCAGCCCGTGTCAGGACCCGTCAGCTCCGAACGGGTATCTTAAAAGACGGCCGCACTCTTTCAATAACAGCAGGAGGAGCATGCTGGGACTGTGGCCAGCCAAAGGCTTCCTGTTCCCAAGATGCCTCACAGCTCTCAATCTCTATGGCAATGTAATTTAAAGGGGCCTATGTGATGGATATGTTGGACGGTGATAAAGGAGAAGATAGGGGGAGTTCAGGAATACATACTTACAGGAATTAAAGGTCCAGTGCAGTCAAAACAATACATTTCCCTGTGTTTTAAATACATTTCTACACTATGAAGTTGGAATAATACTGTGAAATTGTGAAAATAAGACAATGTCCTTTTAGTGTGAGAACTGTTTCTACCTGTTTTGGTGGGATGGAGTTTTGAGTTAAGAGACCAATCAGAGAGATCCAAACATTTTTGCCATTTAACAGCTATGTTTTCAGTTTTCCCCTCCCCACTCAGACCACTCCCATTCATTCCTAGCAAACGTATTGTTTGGGAAATTTCTCTTTGCTAAGAAGTTATTTTTGTTTATCTTTTTACCATTTTAATTGAATCATTCAAGATAAGTTACTTAATTGTTACCCAGAAATGATATGATTTGATATAGAAACGACTGTATTGGATTTTGAATTTGCTTGAAACGGTGATGTTAAACTGACAATGAAAATGTATTAAGGCTTTTAAAGAACATACTGTACCTGCTAGGAAAGTAATAGCATATCGCTGCAGCATTGTATAGCATGTAGCATAATTAGTATAGTTACAGCAATCTGATACACATGCTCAACTTTATTAGCTGGTGATATATAAGCCCAACTTCATTAGCTGGTGATATATGATCCCAACCTCATTAGCTGGTGATATATGATCCCAACCTCATTAGCTGGTGATATATGAACCCAACCTCATTAGCTGGTGATATATAAGCCCAACCTCATTAGCTGGTGATATATGAACTCAACCTCATTAGCTGGTGATATACAAGTCCAACCTCATTGTTGGTCTATCAAGCTATTAGCTAGTGTTCTCAGCATAAACAACACTCTTAAACAATATACACAACTGCAATGTACTCACTATCCATACAACTGCTCTGTACAGATTTTATGTGAAAAATACAATCAAGTCAACCAATGTTCATCCCCCTTAACTGATCTCAGTTGGCTTTTTACAATAACACATCATCCATCAATAATCCTTAATGACAAGTCAACTGTGATTGTAAAAGGCATTCTCTGGCCAAGACATTTTAGATCCTCCCTCTTCATTGAAATGCTGGTGGCAGTCAGATCTCAATGTGTTTTTGTGTTCGGTGAGCTATGTGATCCGTGAAACCCGGCGGGATGGGTCCGTGCCATAGTGTCACAGAGCCAGTTCGGAGACAGTTAACTATGAAAGGTCAAATGGTGAAAACGGAGTGGAACATTTCTTACAATTTCATGAAATGATTTAAATTGGATTTTGGCTGGGCTTGTGTCTGTTCTAGATATCCCACAAGGTGTCGTGAAGAGTTTGAGAAAAGAGGAGGGGATAGAGAGGAGAGAGAGGATGAAAGGGGAGCAAGTGGGGAGGAGTGAAGGATACAACATGAAAAGGTCAAGAAAATAAATTATTATTTATTTAAATAGGCAAGTCGGTTAAGATTTAAGAACAAATGCTTATTTACAATGATGGCCTACCCCAGCCAAACCCTAACAGCACTGGGCCAATTGTGCGCCGCCCTATGGTACTCCAAATCACGGCCTGTTGTGATACAGCTTGGAGTCGAACCAGGGTCTGTAGTGACACCTCTAGCACTGAGATGCAGTGCCTTAAACAGCTGTGCAACTTTGGAGCCCCAGTGTGATGAGTGGAAGAAAGAAGGGGAACGTTTTAAATGTTTTGTTTAATTTAACCTCTATTTAACTAGGCAAGTCAGTTAAGAACAAATTCTTATTTACAATGACGGCCTAGGAACAGCAGGTTAACTGCCTTGTTCAGGGGCAGAACGACATATTTTTTACCTTGCCAGCTCGGGGATTGCAATCTAGCAACCTTTCGGTTACTGGCCAAACACTCTAACCACTAGGCTACTCTGCCGCCCCAAAACTGAAGGGTATTGTAGGAAAGTGGAAGGAAAATAGGACAAGGTTAATGCATCACTGAACTCCACATGCGAAAGGGAAAAGGTGAGAGGAGAAGAGAGCGTAGTTGCGAGAAGGAATTATACAATGAGTAAAGCGGTATGTGGCTGCTACGAAAGTGAACTGTGGTGATCAGGGGTGTATTCATTCTGCCGATTCTATTGAAAAACATTTGTTAAACGGAAGCAAGCGAAATTAAACGGGGTTAAACATACCTGAGTTTGTCAGATAAAAATTGTTTTTTTGCAACTGTTGGACAAATGATTACACCCTAGGTCAACTTGATGCAGGCAAGGCAAGGTGTTATTGAACGTCACTGTCTGTCACCTAGATTACTCAAATTTCTCTCAACCTGTGTGCACCTACCTTGTAAACTTTCATTCGTAGGCTAGGTTGTAGCAGCCTCATGATGGGTTACAGGGAAATTCAAGAACCATTTAGTAGCATACATGTATGGATGTTACATTGAACTGGGTGAATGGAATATGAATGGACAGTCATCCAATATGCTGTACTACAAATAAGGCCGTGTTCATCTTAGACGGTGGATACCCCAATAGAGACCCTACGGTTCTGTATGTGATGGATGACGATGTTAAAGGAGTGCTGACTCTCCTGATCCAATGATGGAGGACATGAGTGAGATTTCAATTGAAATCATGGATATTTTAATAATAATAATAATAATAGTAATATGTTAGGTGCTTATATTTGTCCTATGTAAAATGTCTGAAATAGAAATGTTGTTTTTTCATTTTCTTTGCATATCCC